>NW_005842807.1:664185-664481 GCF_000455745.1 Alligator sinensis | reverse complement strand
CACCACCTCCCTTGGGAGCCCATTCCAGACCTTGGCCACTCGAACTATGAAGAAGTTCTTCCTAATGTCCAGTCTAAATCTGCTCTCTGCTAGCTTGTGGCCATTATTTCTTGTAACCCCCGGGGGCGCATTGGTGAGTAAAGCTTCACCAATTCCCTTCTGTGCCCCCGTGATGAACTTATAGGCAGCCACAAGGTCGCCTCTCAACTTTCTCTTGCGGAGGCTGAAGAGGTCCAGGTGCCCCAGTCTCTCCTCATAGGGCTTGGCTTGCAAGCCCTTAACCATACGAGTGGCCC
>NW_005842807.1:628997-663389 GCF_000455745.1 Alligator sinensis | reverse complement strand
TCCTATTCCACCCTGGGCCTTCCTTTTACTCCCTATATATCTAAAAACCAATTTTTTGTCATCCTTAACTTGGGATGCCATCCCCAGTCCATGGTAGCTTTGGCCTGTCTAACTGCCTCCCTACAAGCGCAAGCAGAGGAGGTATACTCCTCTTTAGTAATCTCTCCCCGTTTCCACTTTTTATATGCCCCGCTTTTTGCCCGTAGGCTGCTCTGGAAGCCTCTTGGCCCCTTTCCCCCTTTTTCCCCACATCGGGATCATCTCCCTCTGTGCCCAAAGGATCATTTCCTTAAGGCACAGCCACCCTTCCTGGGCTCCTATCTCTTCAAAACTCTTACTCTGCAGTGCGTCCTTGACTAATCGTCTGAGTTCATTGAAATCAGCTTTCCTAAAGTATAGCACTTTCACCCTACTAGTTACCTTACCCACTCAACATCTTATGAAGAATTCTATTATTTGGTGATCACTGTCCCCCAGGTGACCACCGATCTGTAGGTCTCCTACCATGTCATCCCCCGTTGCCAATACCAGGTCCAGTAAGGCATTCCCCCTAGTGGGACCATGTACCTCCTGTGTCAGATGGAGGTCCTGTACACAGGATAGGAACCTGCGTGAACGGTGGGACTTTGCTGTCTGCGTCTCCCAGCAGATGTCCGGGTAGTTTAGGTCCCCCATGACTACCGCCTCCCTAGTTTTTATGGTCTCCGAGAGCTGCCTCAGGAGCCCCAAATCTAGTTCTTCCCCTTGGTGTGGGGGTCTGTAGCAGACCCCTACCACCAAATCCTTTTCTCCTTGACCTCCATGTAACCTAACCCACAATCCTTCTACTTTCTCCTCCTCCCCATTTTGATAAGGGTCGATGTATATCGCTCATTGACATAGAGTGCAGCCCTCTATGGGATGAAGTCAGCCTTTTCCATAGAAAGACTTATAAAACATTTTCATCAACTATCAGCTAAAAATTATGCAGGAACATTGTGTTGAACTGCTTTCTCTGGAGTCCCCACAAAGTTGCAAATAAATCTTGTTCAAAGGACAATTTTTAAGCAAACGTCAGGAAAGCTGTGGCTATACTCTGATTAACCGCTGATGTTATAAAGATCTTTACAAATATTAACATTCAGAATACTTATTCCACATCACAGGGGGTGCATCTACATAAGATGCTACGTCACCGTAACTATGAGCTCTAATGCTGTACCTCATCTCTATGGCAACATAGGGTCAGAATCAACGCATGCGCCACTGGGACTGTGCAATAGTGGTGGGTACTGCACAGTCATTTACTAGTTGCTTTAGTATTTAGCATATTTGATTTAGCATTTATCATTTACTAAAGCAAGTACTAAATGACTGTGCAGTACCAATTGTGTAGTCAGAAGCACATGTAGACATGCCCAGAGTGTATGAACACACACATCCATTAAGTAAATGACACCCTCTTTCACGGAGAATAAAATTAAGGCAAACACAGTAAATAATTGGCTAGGAAGTAATCAGTATCCAGACTAATAACAGAATACAGTAGTCCCATGTATTGGGACAGAGAGTGGTTTCTCTTTATGGCTGGAGCTCACACTTGCTACCTCATATAGATGAAGAAAAGCCTCAGGCCACTTTCTAAAGCTACTGTGGCAGCAGCTGCAGTCTTCTCCATACAACTGCAAAAATAGCAGAGGATTTTCCCAAGAATCATGGGATCAATTTTGACAGTTGGCATGGAAGCCAAAGTCCAACCTGGGGAAGGAGGGAAGGGAAGAAAAAGAAGGGGAAATGGTGAATAAACTGATGTTTTGAAAAAAATCCCAATCACGCTTTCAACATGGGCGATCAATTGGCTATGTTTGAAAAGATAAAAGTTAAAAAAGAACTATAAATAAATGACAGAGATGAGATTAACTCAGACATTGCCAGGTCACAGGAGTCATAGGAAAAAGGAGGAAAAATAGATGGGTGGAGAAAAATGGGACCAACCAGCAATGCTGTCACCTCACTTACTTAACTATTATTCTAATACTGATTAATGATTAAATATCTGTCAATTTACATATTTTTTATTATTACTGGTTAGGGGTTTTTTTAAGTGTTTTCAATTCCTTTTTTATCATAAATCTGGACATTTATATGGCACCTGTAATTTTCATATTGTTTTCTACACAAAGAGCCAACAGCTTGCTTCTAGCCTTATACAGCTATGTAAATATATTTAAACAACTGCATTTCTTACTGAATCACAGCCTGTTACAGTGACATCTGGCGATAAGGAATAAGGTTAACCAGCAACCAAACAGTTCATAAGAATCAAGGGTTTTTGGTGATACTTTTATTGAACCAGCCGTGACCTGAGGAAGGACACTTTTTTTTTTTTTTTTTTGGTGCCCAGAGGCTTGTCTAATATCTTTCCAAACTATACAGTTGGTCCAATAAAAGACATCAACAAAAAAGCCCTTGCTTCTCACATACTTCCTTAACCAACATGGCTACAGCATTAATGCCAGCTCTACTACAAGAGTTTATGAGCATTCATACACATACTTTTTTCCCTGTGGTACGCTGGAGATACGCTGCTTTGGAGCAGACTTGATTAACTGAGTTTGCTCCACTCGTGAGCTGAGGTGAACTGTGCCGCGGTTTATCCCAGGACAAACATGCATTTTGCCTCTTAAACAACTGCAAGCATCATGGAGCCAGGCACTTTCAAAGCATTTGGCACTGCAGCACTTACATATGTAAGAATACCCTATGTATAGTCATAAGAAGAAGTAGGGCATAATAGGCCCAATAATATGCTTTCACATAACTCACTGAGAAATTAAGTGTGATAGGCTACAAACAGATGTCATATTTGTCCTGAGATAAACCATTTTATCTTGGGATAACATGTGATTGTTCAGACATCCATACCATTTACCCTGGGATATATCCTAAAAAGAGTCACAGTATAAAAAATACTAACAATTTATCCTGGGACATCATAAAGTACATCTGAATGGTTATCTGAGGACTGTATCATTGAATCAATGGCAGAAAAGCAGCGGTGCGTTCAGCCCTCACTAAAACCTGATTAGACAGTTGATACATGTACACACCTATTCTGGGACATTTCTATTCCAAGACAAATTCAAGTCAACACATCCAGGGACAAATGCAATAGCTGTTCCTAGCTATTTTGAGTTCATTCAGCATATCACAATATCTAGCATGAAAGAGGTGGATAAGAGACTAGGATTTGCTGTTTTACAATATTTTCTAAAGGACCTGTCAATGAAATTCAGTTAAGACAATATTGATGTCCTAAAACTAGTAGCCCAAGACACAAAAATTATCCTATTAGGTGGTGTAACTTTATTCTCAAAGATACTGTATATGCAAGAATATAATGAGATATTTAAAAAAAAACAAACCCAGAACCAGCCTATTTTCAGACATATCACATACCACCATCAACAGTTTTTCATCTCAAATTTCTCCTTCATTTTTGAAAAAAGGCTGTTTTGATTTTTTTTAACTGAAAAGCAAAGAGCTATTTTGTTTGCTTGTCTATTTAAAGCATTTTTCTTTCTCTTTTATTTTTATCTTTTACCACTAACATTTCCAAAAGGGAAGTGAAGAAAAAGGGGCAGGGTAGAATAAAAACAAAAAAACCCCAACAAAATCCTGACAAATGAAAGCAGTTTGACTCTTTTTTTCAGTGAAAAATAAAATCCATGAAAAACTCTGAAGAACATTCTACTTTTCTGTTTATTTATTATGTTGTATAAAGTAGCATTTTTCTATTAATTAAACTTGGATGCATATACAAGAGAAATCTATCCAATGTTTGAGCACCAGCTGGTAACCAAGGGTCAGGAAAGATTTTTTTCCCCCTGCCATGATGCAATATTCTAAAGAAGTTTTAGGCTTTCTTCTGAAGCCTCTGGTATTCTTTCACTTTCAGAGTGAGGATAACAGAGCAGATGCATCATGCTCTCATTGATAGTCCAAAAAAAAGGCCTGTGCTATTGCTATGAATGAGGAGTCATAAAGAATATATATCAGAATTACAGGAAATACTCACTTCTTTAACTAGACTCCATTTTTTTCTATAACCTGTGCCTTATGATTCAGCATTTCAGATAGCAAGGGTTCACCACACAAAGCAATAGCATAACACCAGGTCTTTGCGCGCTGGAAGCAAATTTACATGGAAAAATCCTTGTAGTCAGATACAAAATACGGCTGAAAAATCTGTCTTGAGCAGAACGAAGTGCGAACATTAAGAGAGTATGGGGAATTGATGGCTTTATTGTTATTGGGTATGTACAGTCATTTGCTGTACCCGATCTATGTTCACATAATTTTAAGCCTCCTAAATGTAGACCAGGAGTGGCACATATAGCCATTCACTGCTCCTGAGAAACATGTGGGGAACCCAGGGTGGGTAAGTTGGGTTGGGGGCGGAGGGGAGGGGGGCAGGGAGGAGGGGCGGGCAGAATAAGAGGAGACTAGTGTGTCCATGAGGGGTTTGCCAAGTCCTGTGTAGGGGAGGGCTAGTTGCCTGGTGAGGAGAAGAGAGGGGTCAGGAGGCTAAAAACAGCTCAGTCAAGGTTGGGAGGGAGTGAGACTAGCATAGCACTGGGGCTGGGGCAGAGCTAGGAACATGCGAGGGCTTTCAGGAGACAAGGTTAACCTTCTCCTAGATTGGGTTAACCCAATCTCAACCTAAGTTAATGCACCTCTTGAAATGCAGTCACTTAGACTGGTTGTGCAATTTTTGGGCAATTTAAGCCCTCTTCATGCCTACACGATTGTGCATTAATATCTAAATGTAACACCTGTATGTACCCATGAGCAACATTATCCTTATATGACTAGTCTTACTGAGGTCAATGAGATGGCTGATATGAGTAAGGTTTTACTGAATCAGCCCTATACTTGCACAAATATAATTAATGTATAATTATTACTTTGTTAATGTATAACTTTATCCAAATGATAAGAAAATTAGCTTTACAGTGCCTTCATAATCATACGTTTTAAAGGCAGTTCCCATCTCCCCACACATGACCCCTACTCCCTCACTACATAAAGCTATGCAGACTAATCTGGTATTAAAAACAATCTTCCGGATGACTCAACAAGCTGGGGGAGGGAAAGGAGTTGTCTGAGTCAGAGGCAGACTTCAGCATTGTGCAGGCAGATTTTCTGTTTTATTAACTAGAACTGTGTGGGATTTAATGATTTGAATAAACCCTAGCTTCATCATGTTAACTAAAATATCTTCATGAAGTGAGAATGTGTGCACATCTGTCAGAAGGAGATCAGGTCCACTATATGCATGTGAATATGTAGGTTATCTACCATTTTACTATTAATCTAAAGCAGGGGTGGGCAAAATGTGGCCCACGGGCCAGATCCATCCTGCCAACAGATTTGATTTAGCCTGTGGGTAGACAGCCACCAACTCACTGGATCCGGCCCATAAGCTACTAGCAGCTCCAGCTACCACACTGTGCTGGGAGGACAGGTGGGACAGCGTCAGCCCAGCAGCATCAGGCATCAGCTGTGGACCCAGGCAAGGCTTCCACTACAATGGACTCAATTTTTTGTTATTGACTCAATCAGTCTTGTAGTCTAGAAGCGAGGTGCCTCTGGATAACTAGACATTGTTCTAACAGATCATTCTTCAGATATTTTGAGATTAATAAGAATCCATGTGGAAGAGAGAAACATTTTGTGATTCTCTCTCAGCAAACACGTGTTCAAAATTGTTTCCAAAGCAAAATCCTAGAGTTGAATAGATTCAGCTCTATATAAAGTTTCACTCCACATCACAGTATTTACTTATTAACATTTCTAGAAATATATTCAATTGATATGGCTATGTAACTGTTGCTTCTCTATAGCAGGTTTGTCAAATGTGGTAACAGTAAGAAAATAAATACCAAGTTTAAGACAAATAGAATAGAGAGAAATGAATCTCAAAATGAATGGCCAGGCTTTGTCTCACAGTAATGCATGTATGAAACCACTGAAACTGAAGCACCCATAATACAGAGCGTTTCAAGATCTTTAGTGGTCCGTTTTTAGTTCATAAAAGTAATAATCTTATACAGATTATTTCCAGGGAATTAATGACGCACAAATGCTCATGGCCTGAGACTGAGCCTCTGTAAAATCAGAAACTTTTCCACATGATCATTGGTCCCATACAAAGAGATCTGGGTAGAGAGCATCAAAAGCTTTTTATAAAATTAAGAACATACCTCTCCCAGATTCAAGTCTTTAAAAACTATGGCTCAAACATACAATATGAAGTATGCTAAATGATTTAGCAATTATGCAAATGCATATTTAGCAAACCTGCATGGTAGAAGGTAAGAAAGCCCTTACATCTCTCTACTACTGTATGACTATCCCCATTGTTTCTCACTAAATATATTTGCCAATGCTTACAGTGATGAAAAACTGTTACAATCTGACCATTTATTATTATTGCACATACTCCTTTTCTCTGTTTTGTCCCTTCATGGTATTTCTAGAACGTTTACTACCGAAATACCTAGGAACTAAATTGATTATAGCCAGGTTCCTAGTGGAGTAGAATCTACATCACCAAAACTAGCACCACAGCTGATGCATTTGTCTCAACAAGGTAGAAAAGCAAGTTTTTACTAGATACCCAGTCTCTGTGTATACTTCCTAGAGAGTTGTACTAAGTCACAAACAACAGTCTATGCACTCTACTTAAGGGAAGTATGTTTAAAGATTGTGATGCTGCTCCCTATGTTGTAGCTGTTCAACCATATGATTTTAAAAAACAAATTTCATTTTTCATAGATGCCTGAAGGTTCCTGTAGAGAAAGGACAGAAGATATTTCCAGTAAGTTTATTTTATTCTAGATTAAAGAAAATAAACCAAGAACAAACTAAAAGCTAGATGACAGAAAATATTTTCTCCCTTTCTCTCTCTCTAGTGAGTCTGCAAATAACTCTCTCAAATTAGGCATCTGCCCCTGCAGAAAAAAAAAAAAAGCTTATAAAAATTAGAAATGGCAGTTCCCAGAAAATTGAGGCATTTATCATCTTTGAAGACACCATACCACAAAGGAAAAAATACATGTTTTAAGAAGATGTGGTAGTAACCCTTTGGGAGCATTCATTACTGAATGTCTTATCTTTTATATGGTATCTGTTTAATGGAAGAAGACCCCAATTAGTAAATCAATAGTAGCTGTTGTACCCTTGGTTTTAGAGAAATGTCTTGTTTGGTTGTAAGCTGGTGTTATTAGGGAATGTTGTGATAAGAACAGGGCAAACATTTCATTTTAGAGTGTGCTAACAAATTAAAATCAGCAGGTACTAACTTTAAGGAATGGTTAAGTCATTGTTTAAGTCAGCATGTGCTGTGAGCAGTGGCAAGTTTGGGGTTAATACTCCCGGTGACATGCACAACCCTGGTGAGCAGGGGCATGGCTAAGGGTTGTGAGTTGATTCTGTGCCTGCCCCACATGCCAGCTTTCTAGCAGAACCACACACACACAGACAGCATAGCAGAACACCCCCCCCCACACACACACACACACTCATAACACACAGCACACATGGCCCCCAGCATCCACTTCCCTCGCCCCTAGACTTGTCTTTGGTTGTTGCCACCACTGAACGCCACAGTTAGGGCATAGGGACAGCAGCAAGGGAGGGGCCATTGCTGACTGAGTGGAACCCCCTCCCACTGCTGCTGGGAAGTATCCTGAGGCACACTGTGCAAACACACACACATATTCATACTGCTGCTTGTGTGTGCATGTTGCACTGGCTGTGTGTGTTGCATTTGTGTATCATGTCATGTGTATAGATCCCCCATCCCAGCATCCTGGCAGCTTGTCATCTTCCTCCCCTACTTGGCCCTCCCCGCTACTACTCCACTGTCCAGGCTGCCATTGGCTAGGGGCAGAAAAGCATGGTGGAATCAAAGTCCAGGAAGATAGCTATCCCACCTGGGAATGGTGCCTCCTAGGATACTCGAGGATAGTGAATTGGTCATTTAATCTCCCATGAACACTTAGAATTTAGGCTAAATTAAGCTGGTTAGTACAACTCAAAGATACCCCTCACCTCAAATGGCATAACTTTAAGATGCCTATATGGCACTTAGCACTTGATAACAGATGTAAGTATGTGATCATTCATCTTTTAAGTGTCCTTAACAAAGATTAATTGTAACTTCTCATTCCCTCGCAATGTTAGAGTATCTGAAACAATTTTCTTTCAAGAAAGAAAACCATTGTCTTAAGATTCATTAAGTTGTGCCACAGGATTTCCTGTCTGATTTACTTTGCACTTTGTGCCTCAACCCCCCTCCCTCCCAAATAAAAAACAGGGTTAATGACAAATCCATAGTGAGGGGCCACTCAGATATTAGTGAAAGAGGATCATGTAACTATCTAAAAAATAAACATAGACGGGAATGTATGAAGGTGTATTAAAAGTTAGTCAGCTTGAAGTACACCCAATATATGAATAACAAACCTTCACTTGAATGGTGCCATCAGTTTTTTGAAGTTTCAGAAGTAAAGCCTTTTCTTGCTTGTATATCTCATTAAAAAAGTGGTACTTCTAGCACTTTTGCAGGGAAACAATTTAATTCTCCAGTCAAAGAGAACATGTCTCACTATAGCAGTCTGGAGGAACACTGCTTCTTTCCTACTTATAATTAAGTTTGTTACTGCAGACCATTTAATTACACAGTAATTACCAGGGATCCTGGTTTTATCTGATAAAAAAAAAATCCCCAGTTTTCAGATTAAAAAAAGTAACCCAAAATCCACATTTTTCCATGATTAAAATGAAATGTCACTAAATCACACACACACACACACACACACACACACACCCCAACACACACTGGTGTATCATTTTGATCATGGAAAATGTGGGTTTTGGGTTACTTGAACCTGAAAATTGGGGATACATATCTTTTTTAATCAGAGAAAATCAGGATCCCTGGTAATTAATATGGAGTGAATGAAAGTAAAGTGTCATAATAAATGTTGTATCAGTGGGAATGTAGAAAGATACCTACATTTTTAAAACATGCTCAGGTATATATAATTGTTAATTTTGGCTCCATTTAGTGCCAATATCCTGCAATCCACTCAAGCCTGACATTAATTTACATTTGCCATTAAAACCATTAATCACCTCAATCCTATCTCTAGTACATACCACAGAGAAAGTTTCTAGTTCTGCCCTACATTATCAGGTATATTATTGCTGAAGTACCATATTCCACAAAGAATGATCAATGTCATTACCATGGTAAAAATGCATCAGAAATTAGCAAAAAATGTTCAAACTATGTAATTAATGCTTATACCAATAGGAGTTACACAACTATCAAATTAGCTATCAAAATTGTGTAAAGACAAAAAAATTTTCATATAGCAAGAGAATGAAAAAGTTTGATACTGTTTCATGTACAAAGATCATGAATAAAGGGTGTTTACAACAGCATTTTTCCTTAAGGTGTTCTTGTTTCATATTTGTAATAGAACTTAGAATAAAAGCTAGAAGTAATCAATCTATACTCCACAAACGTTACTATTGAGGATACTGAAGCAACTGTGCTGATTGCAGCAAGTGCAGAAGTTTTTAGGAATATGAAGCATTTCGGACAAGGTGTGAACAAGGATGCAAGGTTTCAAAAGAAAAAAAGGTATAGTTCAGGTAAATCACTCTCTTTCTTAATGTAAGAACTGTCAGAACCCATTAATTAGATGCCTATAGCACAGAGGAGAATTGGTATAGCCCAGAAGAGAAATGACATAGCACAGAGGAAAATTCCATGGGTTCGATACATATGGCATAGTTTTGCTGTCAATCATTCTGGTGGCAGTAACTAGGTCACGGAGGAAAATTCCGCTATGCCTGAACCCAGTAACCAAATGCTACAGTAGTGGAAAATTACAGTTTAGAAAAAGTTCCCGCCACTCATATGCAAATTCACATTATTATTGGCCAGTTTTAAACTATTCCTACGTGGCGACTAGTGATTGGCTTGCTAGCCATATAAAAGTTAAGAGCAGTTTCCGCCCAAGTTGGAGAGCTCTGAGCACGTGGGAAAGTAAAGAGAACGCTAAACACGTGAGAGAAACTTTAAGAAGAACTCCTCTGAGCATCCGACCTAGCAAATCGGAGACCTCAGAGAACACCTCAGAGGCAACTTGGTGGACTGATCACCTACCAAGAACAACTCCCCGTCACCGACCCAAAATTTAGATGTAAACCGATGACTGCCGGCCCGAATACTTCTGCCCAAACACCTCTGCAGACCAACCTAACAAACCCTGTACCTGTTTGCAACTGTAATCCAAGTCAGTTTTCGTCCTGCACTGTGACCATCAGCGGTGTAAGTAAAGCAATCTATTTGTTCAACCAATACGTTTCGGTGCCTAGTTCCTCTCCGTCGGTCAAAAAGTACCCGCCCGCCGTTTCGGGCTGCTGGCCACAGCCCAGCCTTCCGGCCTTGCCACTTGACCGCCACAAGAACAAAGTCTTTATCATATCCACATTGATGTTAGCAGAAGGCTTTCTACTGAATTCGGTTGGCATTACATCAGGCCACAAATGAAAAACTAATGAGAAATTATTTTTAAATACTTTCCATGATTAAACTTAGGAAGTCATGGTGTAATTGAGTAACCCTTTTCCTCTCCCCCAAAAAAGTGCTTAAAAAAATTTCTATTGATAAAAGAATACTACTTTTCAGATTTTAGACAACAAAAGAATAAAACAAACAAAAAAAAGGTATGCATGCTAATGCTGCACGACAAGAGTTGCTCATAGGCTAATGGTAGCATGACAACGCCTATGGTCTTTTCAACTGTGCGCCTCAAAAAACTTACAAACCACTAGGAGCAAACCTTCAGGAGAAGTATTCATTACCCCCATGGCTGCAGAGTGAAGGAACTGATTCTTGGAACAATAAGCACTTTATCCAGCCAATGCATGCTGGAAGGCGTGAGTATCCCATTCCAGCACTGACTGGCAAGTTTTTCTTTGGAGCAAACTGCCAAGCAACAATTGGCTAATTTGCTATGCCATCATTTTGCCTTGGGGGTTGCTCTAAGGCACATTTGCAAAAACCAATCATCTCTCTTGATAAAACTGATTTCCAAAAAAAGCAACCAGAACAACAATAAAGGCAGAACAAAGGATGAATGAGAGCAATTATTACTCTGTGAGGGACAATGACTCAGATTAGCTTGTTGATGAATGACAAAAGCTTGAGAGCTGAACTCACTTGTGTCTTCACTTTGTTTTTTGAATTCTTAGTGGTTCGAAGGCTGTTCCACTCAAAATCAGTTTATTATGAAATGAATTTTAATTATTTGTTTCAACTTAATGCAACTTTTAAGTTGAACTAACAACTTTCCAGCAGACAAGGGAAGGAAAAAGAAGTGAAAACCTCCCCTGCTGATAATAAATCCACCACCTCTAAAAACACAAATAGAGAGACAAAGATATATATTTAAAATGTCACTGAATATTTTCACTCAACATGGGAGCTTATGGTATGCAACAGGATACTGCAAACAACAGTGACTATAATGTATGTTTAATAGAAAAAAGGGCACTGACATTTCCACTGCCAGTCCTGAGCCTCTGAAGACTACAGTCAGCAGGGGGTTCCAGTTTTCAAGGGGGTCCTTTGGAGGAATGAGACTTAAAGCAGTGGTTGTCAACCTTTTTCCTACTGGGACCCATTTCTAAAGGTTCATGACCCGTCTTGACCCACACCCTACTGACCCTGCTGGTGAATGACTCACAATCCCCTGTCCCCCCATGCTGGTGTCCCTCACTCTCAAACTGTAGCCCCTGCCTCCCCCCCCAGCCCTGCCTTAGGGGCCCCCAGCTGCCCCCATCCCACTCAGGCTAGAGTGCGGTGGCTACGGCGGCTCTGGCTCACGTGAGCACCAGTGAAGTGAGGTGGAAGGAGGAGGGGGGGGGGAGGCCTGTGGCACCCCGTGGGGCTGCTGCACCACTGCTGCACCACTCCAGGCAGTCTGATCACAGCCTGTTCTTACACCTGAGCAGCATCTCTTGGCTGCCCCACCCCTGCAAGCATCCAGCCCAGCCTTGCAGCTCTCCCCTGCCCCCTTCCCCCCACCACTCTGCCGTGCCCCAGTTTCCACACTTTCCCAGGATCAGTGTTTCTTAACCTGTGGCCCACGACCCTCCAAAATCTTCTTGCAACCCACTTCTGGGTCACGACCCACAGGTTGAGAAATGCTGACTGTGCAGGCACCAACATTACACTTTTACCAGTATAAGTGATCAGAAACCTGTCTATACCTGTAACAGAACAGAAGATTTGCACACATAGACTGGTTTAGACTGGTTTAAAAATGGAAACCAGTCTAAATTTTGCCCTCTCCCCTGCCTGTCACTTCCCCTCCCGTCCGCCCCCCTCCACCCCTCCACGCAAGCAAATTGGTCACTACCAATCTAAATTACGCCACTTACAGAAAACCACATAGCCTATTTTGATTCCACCACAGGCTTTTTGAATGTCCATACCTAGCCAAAATGGTTTAGTTCCCACAGTCTCCTGAAGAGGACAAGGTGGTACTTCTTTTGTCACTTCTTTTACCAGCCCTTGTTATGCCAGAACAGATCAATGATCCCTCTAGTGTACACCTTGTGGCCAGCACCAGATGCTCAAATTAATCTTAATCATGTACCCAATCAAAAATGCCACAAAATAGGGGTTTTTTTTAAATATAGATACCAGGGGTTGGCAATTTGATTATTCAGTCAAGGGCCATTTGTACATGCCACAAAACTGGCCTTTAAAGTGGCTTAATGTCCTTTTGCACCACTCTAATGGTGCAGCTGTTTGCATGTGTTGGCAGTGTAATACACTTTAATGGCAGGCTGTTTACATGTGCCAGTAGCGTAATGCGCATTAAATGACTTTGGAACACAGCAAAATAAAATATTTCCAAGGTGGTTTAGTTTGCTGTGGAGGGAAGCACCAGGTCCCATGCATCTCAGGGGCTGTGCAGGCAGCCCGGTGCCACTGAACGGGGGGGAAAAAAAGAAAGCGGTGAGCCTGATCTTTTATCTTTTTTCCTCCTCAGAGCCTGCCTGCCTGCCTGAGCTGTGCAGGGGCCCGGTGATTTCCACTGCAGCTGTGGTGCCCTCTGGGACCACTCGGGCTGGGTGCTTGTGGGTGGGTGCTGCCTTGGGGGCGCTGCCACTGTGGGAAGCACCAGTCCCTCCCTCCAGCTCAGGGACTGCTCGGCCCACCAGGAGATGACCCTCCCCACCACTGGAGAAGCAGATAGAGGTCAAGCCCAACCCTTATGTACATGCCACAGAGGTTTACTTCACTCTAAATTGAAGTGGTGTTTTTAAAGACCCGCTGCTTCAATTTAGGGAGAATTAAACTGAAGTAACCCCCTGTGGCGTGTACAAATGCCCCCCGTGGTGTGTACAAATGACCAAGATGATTAGTCATCATGATTGTAGGTGCATATACTGGGTATAGGAAACCCTTGTCTAGCTAAAACAGGAAGGCCCTGAAACATTGCTTGTGTATCCTAGCATAGTTCCATACTGGTGTATACTAGCCAAGACACTGTCACTCTGCCCTTCTTATTTCCTCTTTCACATACAATCCCTAGTGGCAGCTGCTTTCTAGTTTCATCTCACCTCTGAAACACTACCAAATGCAGACAGTAGAAATCTCTTTGCCGGTTAAAGGAGGACAGCCCCAGCTGAACACCACACTGAGTAGAAGTAAGCTCAGCAGAAATGTGTGAAAGATCAAGGGTTTCTCCTCCCCTCACTTTTCTTCTGCTTCTTGGTGCCTATAAATAATTGATTTGGAGTTCTCTTCCTGAGAGAATGAATAATCAGAGATTGTTGGGTAGCTAAATTTTCTCAATTACTAAAATTAATTAAAAAAAATCCCCTAGAAAAACCTTCAGTCCAGTTCTAGTGGACAACTGTTTACACAAAAACTACCACTGTGTCATTATAACTAGTTTTCTGCTTGGCAGTTTCATCACAGACAACAAGCACTGAGCAGGAACTGGAGAGTAATCTATGTCATCTCATTTCTATATCCAGCTTCCTAAGGAGAGGATGAAGGAAAAACAGAAGTGCAGTATAGGACAACTTATTTTGCCATTGCCTCCTCTGAAGTTCTACAGCTGAGTCCTGGCAACAATAATCCCTTTAGCATCATTTCTCCCATGGTAATTCATCTCTTTTAAATTAATCTAAAAAAGTCATCTTCCCTCTCTGCTCACTCCTTGCCTACCCCTCCCCTCTCATTACAATAGCAAATTTTACAATAGACACTTAATTCTTTATTACTGATATTATTATTCAGTGCTTTAAAATCTTTATTAATAGAGCTGATAGCATGTATACTCAATTTAATAAAGAATGCATCCTACTGCCCCTCATTCATGTATGTATTCATGCACATTTTAATGGGACCAGTACTGCTCACATGAGCAAGGGCTACATCTATGAGTAAAAATTTCCAGTATTATACTTTTATAATATATAAAAATATACTTATAAGAAAGATAATTACTTATAGTTGTAATTATCTGTGAAATAAACATTACTCTCTTTCTTGATTAACCTTATACCATAAAAATGTAAGGTTGTTTCTCTGCCCTCCCCCAGATAAAAATGTGTCACCTTGACCCACTTACAGAAAGAGGAAATATTCAGCACACTTTTAAAATTTCTACCATGAAATGCATGAGGGTTGGGTTTTTTTCTTTTTTCTTTTGATGTACTTGCATTTTAAAATTCATTATACTTTGTTTTCCACAAAATTATCATCCACTATTTGCATGGTTCTTAGTATACAAATATCTAAGAGTGTTTTTAAAATATGAATTTGTTTTTAAGCCAAGAGAAGGATGAGTCCATTTCACAGATAGTGAAGAAGAGACAGGAAGATGAAATCACTTGTTGAAAGTCAGTTACTTGCAGAGGCAAAAATAAAATCCTTGTCCCCATCTGCAACTATAAGATAACACACTCCAATATATGATTAACACCAACAGAAAAGTCTCTTTATATCTTCTCTTGTTTAGTTTAATGAATCTTTCTGATCAAGCCTGTTGCTAATGTCTCATTAAAGAGAGAATGAATTCTGTCTTCCTGTACTAATGAACCACAGCCTTGATCTGAAATGATGACATTTACTAACAGGGATGCTTTGGATTGTTTGTCATGTTTATGTGCAACTTGAAAGCAAACACCACCATTAAGTTAAATTAGGGATTCTTTAAACTGAATTCTACAATTCATATATCTGTGAAGAGTTAAGAAAATCTGGCTAATCTCCAACCATATTTTTGCTATTATTAAGGCAGTAAGTCCAGAGATAATGTATATAAATCCAGAAGAAAACCATTTTGCCACCACGCACTGTCTCCACTAGGTTGTTTGGCCACCACAACTACGCTGAGAGCAGTTTCATAATGTAGATAAACTTTCAGGCTAAATCTGCACTTGGTCAAAATATCCCTGATTTTTGAGAGAAGGTAAACAACTACAAATGTAGATGAATTAGTAGTCTGCGAAGTCATTCATCCCCCCTGTTTGAGAGCCTCTGTTCCCATAGCTGGACCAGCATAGCCTTGTCAGCACAGCCCATAGTAGAAATGCAGCATGTACCCTCAGAGATGAATCCCTACCTCAGGCTTTGCCAACATAACTCCATTGGCTAGGGACATAATCTTTTCACATGCCTTGTGTGGATACCTTTAAGAGTGTTATGTATAAGATGTTACATTTGCCCTGGGAATTTCAGGAGGGAACCAGAGGGAACAGCAAAACAGTAGGCTGAAGACTGCTCTCTGAATAAACAAGCTTTATCATTCTATAAGCTTGGTCTTTAGAGAACAACACATGCCTCACTAAGGTAGCATTTACACTCAAGCTGGATAGCCCAGTCAAATATCAACTTCATAAAGATCTTCTCTCTTGTGTTTCACTAGCTTGAATGAAACCCTGCTTGTTTAGAAGTCAAGACTTTGCTTAGTGATCTATATGAATGAATGTGCTGGTCTCGGTCCACCCTTGCTGGAAAGAACAAAACTCTGAACATGGAACAGTTTAAGCACAGCCGTTAGTAACTGAAGGAGCCAAGGAGAGTAAATTACTTACTCACTTTTATGGATGGTTTTGAAATAGGTTCGGCACCAGACACACATTTGCATTCTGATCTGAATATCAAAATTTGGGGCCTTTTAAGATCTGGTGCTTGCTTCATACCAAACTCTGTTCAAAATAATCAGATGTAAATGAATGTTCATTTCATAATTTAAGGATAAACAGCTTTTAGCACTGTCAAACTGCAATCAAGGAAAGGTCTTTTGGGGTGGCAGGGTTACTTTATTTATGCATTTGGGAGGTAAAAGAGAAACCTTAGTAGGGTTTCTAAATCTGTTTTCTCTTTACCTTAAGGAGCCCAGAAGAGTGGGCAGCCCTACTTCATTATATTGCTACTTAACTATTATGGCCTGACATCTCTGGTTGCCATTAGAAAATATTTATTGCTATAAATTGCAAAATAATGCAAAATGAAGCAATGATCTGTTTCCAGCTTGATAAACTGAATGACTGAATGAAATAATGATGGTCAGACCTTGGTTCAAATGCCTGTGAGTCTGTAATGATCAAAGGAGTGTGTTATTCCTGTCGACTGAACTATGCAGCTTCCTCCTTTGGGGAGTTAGGGATGGACGAACACATTTAGCATTTTTGTTCGGTTATGAAATGCAAAGCAGCCAGAAAATGAAGCTGCTCCTTCACCAAACCATTCATATCACTCCTCACTTGCCTGCAATTTCAGAAGGGCTGAAAAAAACACAGCCAGAGTATTTTAGTGCTTTGTTTTCATTTATTTAACTTTTCATTTATTTTTTCTGTAGTGGATTTTTCTTTCAGGGCTCTAAAAATTTAGAACTTGGAACAAGAACAATAGCATTTTGCTGTCATATAGTACATTTAATCAAAATGGATAGTAACATGCATCACAAACTAGATTGTAAAAATGAAAATGCAGCCATTTCTGGTGTGGAGAATAAATTTCATCTCATGATACAATGCCAGAAATCCCTTTTCCGCCCTTAATTTTACTAAGTACAAACTCCTGCTAAAATCTTTTGGGGCATACTCTCACCTGGAATAAACAGACAGAGCTGTTCTGAAGAAAATGGAGCTACAATCATTTTTACCAGACAATTTCCTCTTTAACAGGTCTTTTAAGGGCTTTGTTACATATTACACCTTAAGCTTCTCAAACATCGATCAGTGTTAGTATTAACTCAAGTTTGAAGTAATTACACATTCAGGAGAGGAAGGACCATAGAGGACTGAAAGGAAAACAGATAAAAGGAATGGCTGAAAGAAATAATGATGGTCAGACCTCAGTTCAAATGCCAACGAGTCTGTAATGATCAGAGGGGTATGTTATTCCTGTTTACTGAACTCCTTCTTTGGGGAGTTAGGTCTGGATGAATGTTCTCCCCTCCGCTCCCATTCTGGGCTTCCCTCTGCCACCCGCCTCTCAGGACTTCCCTTGTTTCCCCACCCTCCTAGGGGTTCCCCTTGCCCCCACTGACCTTTGAGGCTCACCTGTGCCCTCTGGTTTACTTATGGCTGCTGGTGCTGGTCCAGGGAAGCAGGCTGTGAAGGGGAGCCCATCTACCCAGTCTCTGTCACTGCCACCACCACTGCTGCTCTCCGGGTTGGGCTCAGCCCAGAGAACAGCTGCAGCTTGGTAACGGCAGTGGTCAGGCAAGACATGTTCTCCTTCCCTGCCTGCTCCTCTGGGACAGTGCTGGCAGCCAAGGAGAGAGGTGATCAGGGATCTGGGGTGCTGGGGGGGGCTGATCCAGGCTGATGGGGATGGTAGCAGGAAACAGTGGGCCAAATCTGGGCCAGCGAGAGGGGAGTGGGGGTAGGGGTAGAGGAGGGGGAGGGTAGGGGATGGTGGCCCAATCCAAGTAGTACAGATGGCAGGACAGCTTGTTTGATCTGAGCGGGTGGGGGAGGAGAGCAGGTGGGGTATTACACTAATGTATAGCCTAGAGTGACCACACTTTAGCAACATGGTAACAGATCATAGGTAAATCTAGCCTGGTAACAGATCATAGATAAATCTAGCCACATCTGTAACATGGTAGCAGATCATAGATAAATCTAGCCTGGAGTGGTTTAACTTTAAGACATTTAAAGGGTGTTTAAAACTAGTTTCACATATTAATGTGTAGATAATCCTGAGGTTAAGAGCTCCCTGAGTTGTCTAAAATTAATATGAAACAAAGCCCTAAGATGCTGAGTACAAAAGAACTATTTAAATAGTAGGTAAAATATAAAGATACTTAGGGCTAGCTCGACTAAGAACTCTCTACCTCCCCACAGGCTATCACCACTCATCACTATTTAGATATGCCAACAAAAGTCTTCTGTATTCTCTCTGCCATGAAATTCTACCTCCAGCTACATCTCTCTTCATATCTTACTCTCACTGTTGCCAGCCCCATTCTCAAGTTGGAAAAAACCCTACTATTTCCAGATAATTTTACTCTAAGGTCTATCTTATTCCCCAGCTCATCTGGCAGATTAAATTGCTATTTTTCCAAGAAAATAAAAAATGTTCAGGGAAAACAAGTTGCGTAGAAAGTGTACCAGACCATTCTTCCATCCCCAAACATTACCTATATCAAAGTCTATTTAAATTGTAAGGCCTTAGGGGAAGGAATCTGTCCGCTTATATGATTGTAAAAGCTAGTGATGCTATATAAATGGGTGATTTGTATCTATTTAGAAAAGAAAGGAATTTAACATTTATTACTCTCAGATCTACCTACTATGGGACAACAGATATCTCAGCTGTAATTTCTGGGTTTGTATGTTTATACTCTTCTGTAACGAATCACACAGACAGACATCAGGGCCACAAGCATAAACCCTTCAGTTCCTTCAGGAAAATCCCCATTGCTCAACTGAGACTGTAAGCTCTTTAGGGCAGGCATTATATCTGTAGTATCCATATGCCATGCACAATTACAGTCTCATGTACAAAGGCTAAACACAACAACAGTAAACCCCTAAGTGTTTACAAATTCTGTCTCTATGACTCCCTTGTCACCATAAGGGGGTATCAGCAGCCACGTTGCTGTCAGAAGTATTTTGAAAGTAATCCAGCAGGGTTCAAAATAACATCCAAGACTCTCCTACGCCCTCTTTCCAGCTCCAGTATCCAACCCCTTTTACACGGGATTTAAAAAAAAAAAATGTTAATGTCAGGTTCCTTTGAAGCTGCCCACGAACATCCTCTTTGGGCCAGATTTATCACTGACACTGCAAGTTTACAGAATTCACTGTAAGTGAGGTCTTACACAGGAATCCTCCTACGTAGTTTCATCTACAAGCAGACTGCAGCTTCTTCATACTAAGTTTAGAGTGTCAACCCAGGGGCAAAGTGGTGTGTCAGGTTAGGATATCAATCCTGTTGGATGAAAGCCCAAACAAAGCTGCCAACCACAGCTCCTAAGCTTGGATGGTCTTGTTCACCAGAACATCAATGGGTACATGAAAACATATTTAGATTGACCTAATTAGGGTTAGGTTGTTATAAATGCCTATCTGTGCAGACATTCAAGGTGGGGGGGAGAGGTTAAACTGGGCGAAAATGGTTATCTAAGTTAGTTCACCTACTTAGGTGAACTGGTTAACCTAATCCAACAAATGTCTGCACATGTTCAGAGTGCAGCCATGGGGCTCTGAAAGCACAGCAGCTCACACCAACACTGGGATGGGGCTCTTTCTACCCCTCTAACCCTGACTGGACTAGTTTTAGCCCCCTCTCCCCCCCACAAGATCCCCACACCCCCACTGGGCAAATGGCCCCTCCCCTCAAGGGCCCACCAACCCCCTTAAGCCTGCAAACCTTTCAGCTTCTCCCCCACCCCAAGTTACTTACACCAGGTCCACTGGAAGCAGCACAGAGAACACCTGTATATACCACTCCTAGCCTAGAATCATGTGACTTAAAGTAACCCATGTGATTGTTGACCAGGTGCAGCAAACATCTGTAAGGGTGCTGCAATGCTCCTGTAATTCACATGAAGCAGTCTACCATCTTTTAATATAGACAAAAGGAATTTCTAACAGGATTGTACAAACTAATTCAGAGCCTTCCACTGTAGGAGGCAGAATCATTTGAAAGCCACTAGGTAGTGCCACCTGCAGAAGGGAGCAGAGTTCTGGATCTGATGATAACAGACAATTCACATCATTGGAAAGCTAGATTGCCTTTATAAATTGTTGAACAACCTAAATACAAAAATGAGTGACCATGGCATTTATTTTGTTAAATTTAAATAAAAATAATACAAAACAAAGGAGATTACATATTAAGAAATGAAATCCATTGCACATGGACCATTTTGGGGAACGATAATTGATGCTTTTATCTAAGCTCTTAAATAACTGAATTTCCCATTTTTCCTCATAATAAATAAAGCATGGGAGTGATGGGACAGATTCCACACATTTTACTCTTTGAATATAACTTGGTTCTTGCCCTAGATGGAGCCATCTCAAGGTAAAATGGTAGATCATTATTCATAGCACTATTTCTGAAACTTTCTTCCAAAACAGTAAAAAGAATAGAAACTGAGAACCTATATCACTTCAGAGGCCATTACAAGTTAATGACATTTGGTCAGTACTTCTCAGTGCTAAATTCAGCCTGATAACCTCCTTATGAAAGGGTCTTTATCCCTTTTACACATCATTTATGAAATGTACTCTATTCTCTAAGCAACTGCTTCTTTTCTTAAAAGCCAAGCAAGGAATAATTCATGGAACTGTTTATCTAAATTGGCATTTATTTTTTGCGATGCCATGCACCCACAACAGATTTCTAGATATGTCATAAGATTAAAGATAAAGGCAGTTTGCTTCAGGGTATACTATAGCTTATGTTTTCTTCTCAAGTCTACCTAATATATATTTTGAAATAGATTTAAAGTTAAGCCTGCCCTCTGGCAGGACCTGTTCAGGATTCATCTTTGCTATTACAGAGACTGAAATTACTAAGAAAGTTTAGGCGTCTGTGAAAGGAACTAGGAGTATTGGTGCTGTTCTTAACACACACAAATACATTTTAGAATTAGCTTCCTTACTGACAGCCTCAGCAGAGAGCCCAAAGAGTTTATCATTATCTATTTGGACCAATATTCCCCTGTACTATGAATCAGATAGAACTGAATGTTGCCACTCTGTTCACCATATGCACATATAGAATTCCCACTTAACTATGATAACTAGGCTTTCATCCTCATTATTCTTGACTCACCATTTGCCTCCATTGTTTTGCACACTCATGAATTTTGTTCTTTCTTGGCTTCTGTGATTCTTCATCTTCTGTTTCTCTTCCTTCTTTTCTATTTGCTTTTTCAGCATATACTTTGAAGGATTCTTCTCATCCCCTCTCCAACATTTGTTGAAGGTTCCACAGGAATCTCCCTTTAGTCACCCTATTCCTGTGTAACTTCAAACACATACTCCATTCTCACCTCTATGCTAACAACTCATAGACCCATTTCTGTTCTTAATACCTGCCTCTGTCCAAACTTGAATCATGGTCTGACTCACTGATTTTTCCTTGTAGATGTCTAGCTGTCAGCTCAGGATTAACATGGCTATAGCAACTCTTTAATCTTCCATCCCAAGTTTCCTTCCCAAGCTACCCATTCACTATCAGGCCTAGATATCCCCACCTTGTCTCTCGTTTCTCACATAGTACTAACAGATTATCTCCTATCCCAGATTGCCTAATTGCTCCATCATGTGTGCACCTGGAGCACCTCTGGACCATTTATCTCAAATTCATTTGCTATTGTTTGGTTGTTTTTCCTACCGCCAGCAGACAATAACTTGGGTGCCCATCCCACCAGTGGCTCTTTCTGTCTGCAATTGGGAGTGGTAGTTGTCCTTGTGTTCTAGGGCAAGGACAACAGATATTTAGCAGTTTCACTACTACCTTTTCCTCAAGTATGCATTCCTCAGTTCCTTTGGCTAAACCATGTCCAAAATCAGGAAGCTATACGCGATGGCATACGTGATAAAAGCAACAACAGTGAATACAGCTTAACACGGGCTTTTCAAAAAGACCATACATGCCATATCAGTACAACAAACACCAGAAAAATCTGTGTGACACCCTACAAACCCCGCAAGATTTGTTGGAGCTCATGACAAAAGTACAGACCGGATCATAGTAATGTAGAGCTAGAAGGAATCTCACAAGGTCATCTAGTTCAGCCTCCCGCTTAAGGTAGGATCATCCCTGACTGAACCACCCCAGTCAAGCATTTGTCAAACATGCATTTGAAATAGTAGTTTAACATTCTGAAATGAGTCTTAATTTAAAAGATAAACTGCCGCTTAAATAGAAGTTCTGAAACTAATACAGAAATTATTATTTGAGGAAGTTCTTTTGCCTTTATTATACAGGTCATCAGATTTGATGGTCTCTTCTAGCTTTAACATTCCATAAATTGATGAATAATTTATGGTGTGTTTTTTTTCTTTTTCATTTTAATCTCTAGTTTTCCTTCTCTCCCAGTGTGATGGCTAAATCATATCATCTATATTTCTGCTCCTTTATCAGCCATTAGTAAAGCCTTTCCCCAATCACACAACCTGCACGTCCAAAAAGTATTTATCAGGAACCTTTTAATTAGACCAGTTACATTATTTTGGAGCATGGCCATCCAATTTCACTTTCATCCTGTCACTTTCTTACTGAATTATTATTTTTAATGATTTAGGATAGTCTCTCTACCAAGGAAATCCAGATCTGACAAGGACCAAGAGGAGTGTCTGCTAAACTATCTTTAAAGGAGGGAGAGAACATCTATCATACCATGAAGTGTGATTTGCAGCTATCCATCTTCTGTAAACTCCTGTGCCACATAATAACCCTGGAAAGGCAACCAATAATGTAACCTGCAGTTATAATCACTAAAAAGCTGTTGTATAAAAAAGAGAAAGCAGCTAAAATCAGATTATATGTGGAGTGTATCATAGGCTGAGATATCTCAACAACACATTTAGTTATTGTCAAAAGAAATTTGCCTTTCTTATGCCCTTCCTACAGCAGTGTCCCCCCGCCCCCAACTACACTGAGTTTTACTGGATATTATTTACTGTATCTCTGCTCATAAGATGTGTGTATTAACCATCAGTTATCTCCCTGACAAAATATGCACAAGTGTACAGGCTATATCCTGATCTCTTTATTTATGTAGAGAGCCACCACCTTCGTCTTGCCGCCGTTTTCATTATTCGGGGTCCAAGGTACCAACCACAGTGAGTAAAGCTATTTGAGTATGCCCCATTGCAATGTATAGAAGTATTGCAGAGGAAAAAACAGCAATTCAAAAAAGTTTTAAGGTGTGGGTGAAGGCAAATCAGATAGCTTGAAAATTAGTCAAGGAACATTGCCTTATTCAGGAAAATGTATCGTAGCACACTGTCACAGTTGCTACATGAATTGTGGTGTCAACACCTTTTGGCCCCTCTTGAATGCATCCATTAGGTCTTAGAATTCCTGCACGTCCTCTGAATGAGGCCACTCAGGTTGGATCTCTAGGTGGTAGAAACCTTCCAACTTTACCCGCAGTTTCCCCTCTGTGTTAATGCAGCAGCCGCGATTGGTTTCCTATCTGTAAACCATTTCATTCTGGGGGCTGGAGACCAGTGAAGTTATATATAGGCAACTGTCAATCCTCTGCCTCATGGTGTACATGTAAGAGGTCTAGTCAGATCCTTGATGAATCAATTTGTGGCTGACAAGTCCAATTCGAGAGTGACACAGCTTGTTACAAGTGAAGTTAAACAGCGCAGACAGAAGTGACATTGTTCGAGTGATCTGACCCCTGAAAACACTCTACAAGCCCTGTCATAACACACATGCATGGCTGCAGGGCATGTCTGAAATGGCTGATTGCATGAAAAATGAACCCTGGTTAAAATCAGGTCTTACATTAAAGGTGCTCAAAAGCAGAGTGCGTTGGGGGACTTGTGTTCCCTCCAGGGTTCATTTTTCATGCAGCGGGTACCCAGCCCTGCCCCCTGGACTGTCAGGGGAAAGGAGAGGGAGCTCTCAGCAGGGGCAGGAAACAGGGCACCCTCACTTCACAGTCTCCCCACCCCCAGCTGGGGTACTGGGGGGAGCCAGGTTGGGCCTGTGAGGTGAGGGGGCACTTTTCCATCCCCCCCAGCTCTGGCCATTCAGCAGCTGGGAGCTCCTTCCTCTCCCACTATCAGTGACAGCCCCAGAGCTGTGAGGAGGTAGGCTGAAGAGAGGGACAGTTTGGCAGATTCCTGAAGCACCTCTGCCTGCTGCCCAGGGCCTCTACAGGCTGGCTCCAGCCCATTGGCAATGAATAGGGGGTGTAAGTGGGTACGCATGCACCCCCTGAGATTGGTGGTGCACCCCCTGAGAAAAGCACTGCTGAGACTGCCAGTGGTGCTTGTGGGTGGTCGCCGCTCACCATCCCCCGCTTGCCACCAACACTGCCAGAGGCATGTGCAGGCAGTCACCGATTGCTGTTGGTCGCCACCAATGTCTGTGGGTGGTTGCCAACTGCCGGTTCCTGCACGCCACCCTCCCCGCACTGTGGCCACCTGCAGGAGCTCCCCGCTCACCACCGCCATGCCCCTGCTTTTGCCATGCCTCTCCAGCCTCTGGGGCCACACATTCATGCTTCTGCCCCCCTCCTGACCCAACAGATGAACGTGTGTTGCATTGGAGGGGGAGGGGCTCTAATTCATGGTACTTTATGTAAAGCTCCATGAGTTGGAGTGGGGCTCTAACATCTGCCTACAGCCAGAGTAACTCAAAAACAGCATCTTCAAAACACAACATTATTTATTTATCCAAAGCACAAGGCAGGCAACAGAGCAATGGGTAAAAACACTAAAGGTCTAAAATTATATTTCCTATCATCTGACCTGTAATCTTTCTTTGCAAGCTTTTTTCAACCATTTCAGTTACCTCAACTTTTTGCTTCTTGAGGTACATTCCTAGGGTTTCCCCTGCTGTGGTGGTTTATCTTTCTCTCATTTTCTTTCTCTTTACCAGTCCGTTAGTTCTCTCACTGACTCTTTGGACAGCCTCTGTCCACTCACTAAACATTTTCCGACCTTCCAAAACCCAGGAACCTTTAATTTAGTGGGTTTGCTCCTAGATTTAGCATTGGGAAGATTAAAATATTCTTAGCCTGCCTGGAACTAGGTAGAGGGCATTACCCAGTAAATAACTCTCCTCCTGTTTCCTGATTCTTATCTGCATTGCTGCTTTATTTTCCTGATCAGCTCCTTTAAAATATACTTCAATCTAAGCATACAGCACGTAAATCCTCAAAAAGAAACAAAAGCATGCACTATATCCACAGAACATAAGCTACTTGTTAGTTTGTCATGTAGTTAGAGCTAAGAAAATGTGTGTTTTAAGTCCCACTGACTCATTTGCCTAAATGCTTTCTGGAATCAAAACCTTGGGTCGCAAATAATAACACAAACCACAGATCAGTATTGGGATAAAGGAAACCTGTGAAGATTAATATATGCCAATGAACTGGGGAATTACTTATTGCATATTTCTAGAGTCAATGAACTTTAATATACTGGACAATTCGGTAGTCTCTACATTAGAGAATACAAACTGAAATATTTAGTGACATTGGAATATCATGTTTGCTGCTTTGGGGGCAGAAGGGATTCTAATGCTTTTTCCTTCACTGATTCCATTTTCTTCTGTACAATATACTTATTTGCAAATTAACAGAGGAAGAATAGCTATTGGGTTAGGACACGAGTTTAGGTGTCAAATCATTTCAGCTCAATGTATGGCTATGTTACAGACTGATTGTTCAATTTTGGATAAGATGCAAGATTCAATTTTCAGAGGTTTTGTAGGAGAACATACAGCTCCGATTGCAGACAATAGAAGTTGAGGACACTCCGGCCCTCTGAATATTTTACTATATTCTCTCAGTGCTCCATATGCAGAAATGACTTGGATGATTTTCCTGTTTCTTTCAGAGATCTAACAGCTATTATTGACTGTAGTGATGAATGTCATTGAAAAAAAACCCTTTAAATAAATGTTAAATAATTGATAAAAATTATATTTTATAGTCTATATTTTATACTGCAATATTCTTTGTGAGATTAACCAATATGCATTTGGTTAGGCTGCATTGCATACAGAGTTAAAATGTATTGCAGAAAAAATGTTATATTCACAGCCACTGAATTCAATGAATTATAAATACACAATAATGCATCATTTAGCATTGCATATCCTTATTCAGCAGTGACAGCCAAAAGGGGGGTCAAAACTGTAGCTTTCTTGGACACTAATTGTCAACATTTATAAACTCAGAAAATGCTTTCACCCATTTTTTTGTCTACAGCAAAATAATAGAGCAAGTTGCCTGTTACAGACAACTCAGACCACAACAGGTCAGAAGGTTTTTAACAGTACTGATTCCTATTTGAAAACTCTGGTTTATCCTGTGAATCATTGTGTAGCATCCTTAAAGGGGTCACAAGGTACCCTATAGTTCCATGGCACCCTAGTTGAGAATCACTGTTCTGGAAGCAGGGGAGAGAATTCTCTGACACCAAGGCTGAATGAGTCAAGAATGAGTCATGAAGCTGCCCCCTCAGGCTATACTGAAGTGGAAGAAAAGGAGAGATGGACAGAATGGAAGAATGAGGAGAAATGGGAAGGATTCTGGGAAGAAGGGTAATTATAGAAGTTTAATGAGAGAAACATTTCTCAGTTAATGCATTTTGGTATTGCAAAAAATGAACTGTTTCAATGTAGATGGGTAACACACATGACCCCAAGAATTCTATCCAGAATTTTCTGTGATAGAAATATATTGTTAAGAATGAATGTGGCTAATATGCACTCTTGAATAAGAGAGTTTGTATGAATTTTTTTGCTAGTTACAGGTCTTGCATTACCAACACAAAAGATTGAAGTCCTTTGCTGATCCACAAAAGAGATACAATATGGACAGTGGCAAGGTGATTTCATATTTGAAAACCCTGCTTCAGAACCTTAATTCATCTGAGTTCGGCTACAGAATGGCAATCTAAACAAGTTAAGGATGTTTTAACATCTCTCAAGCTTGACATGAAGACATGCTCTTTTGGAATTAAAAGCTTCATCCTCCATGCCCATTTAATCTTTAGGTTTTTCTGCTAAGAGCTCCCTTAAATGCAATATGATGGGTACAGCATAAGAAACTAAAAGAATAAGGGCCTGGATACATATTACTAGGGACCAACACAAGTCGTGAACTCACAACCCAGAAAAAAACAGGCATTATCTGCAAAATCAGGCACTGCTTGTGAAATCTGTGTGATTAAAAAAAACTAACTAAAAATTAAATATTAAATTAAATTTAAGACTAATTTCCAGAGGCTTTGTAGGAAAACACACAGCTTCTGTGGGAGCCAGCAGTTCTCATGTCTACTGTGGCCCATCCTCACAGCCTGCTAGGGTAGGGGGAAGCCACAGGCACAAAGGGGAGTAGTCAACATGGCACCTACCCCTCACCACTGATTGGCTGAGAGGGCTGCCTATCACATGGCCCCACCCCTCTTTGCCAATCAGCAATGAAGTGCAGGGTCACATGATGGAAAGTCCTCTTGGCCAATCAGTGGTGAGTCCACCAGGACCCTTTAGCCAGAGGTGGAGGGAGGGAGAGGGCATTATGATAAGGCCATGAAAATGGTGGCCAACCCCCTGATCCACCTTTGAAATTGGCTGCTTGCCTCCTCAATTTCAGTAGGTCCCTACATTTTACATGTTAACAAAAGTACAATTTATCGCAGCTTTGTACAACATTGTAAGTTATCCTGGGATCCAGAGTGGACAGATGACCAACTATCCTGGGAGAGATGGCACAGTAGTTACTACACAGTATTTTACCACTAGGTGACAGACAGCAGGTAAAAGCCTGTTTGTATTTAGCAAATGGCTACCCCAGGATACATGACACAGGTGCAATTTTATTATGTTTACCTGGGTATCTCTATCCTGAATTCTAGATAGTTTTAAAGGGGCCAGACCCCATAGTATAACATTCTTTGTTTACCCTGGGGTAACTACAGGTCAGGTTAGTGTAAATACATTAGGTGTACAACCCTGAGAATTTTCCTTTATTCCTAAAGAATACATAAAGTAAAAAAAGTAACATTAGATTAAATTATAGTTTGAGCTTTTGTGAAGTACACATCCAGCAATTTGTTTCATGTGAGCTACTCAAGGGTATCTTTTTTTGGATAGAATGAATCAGAAACAGTAATTCAATGGGTCTATCCAATGTAAGAAAAGTAGGCGTCATACGTACAGCTTCAGGAGAAAATAAGCCTGGAAAAACAAACAAACAAACAAACAAACAAGACACCAGAAACCATGATTTTTCATTTACAAAAACCAAACACAAAAGCTCTGTGAGCAACTGCAATCATATTTTCAATAGAAATTTCATCCTGTTTTTATAAAAATGTCACAACATTTTTTGCAAACAAAGAATATCTGAAAAATAGGGGGAAGTGATTGCAAGATAGATTGGTTTTCAAAGATCATTTCTGATAAAGCTATTTTTTATTCAAAACATTTCAACTATCTCTTGTGACAGGGTAGTTCACTGGCAGCTTTCTGAGAGAGAGATCACATTTGATTATTGATTGCTACTCCTCTACAAAAGTCAGAGTGGAACATTTGGGTGCTGATTGAATAGTTCTGAGAATATATTTTGGTCAGTATAAAATGGCATGTTAGGAGGGCAGAAATGAAGTTAAGCTGCCAGTATCTGAATTAATGAGGCAAGATTCCTGATGCCAGATTCTGACCGACTGCAAGGAAAATATGCTGACTCAAACTAAAAATGGCATCTTTTTGTAAGATTTTGTTTTAAAAGAACCTTTAAAATGATTAAACTAATTCACATTTCTCTGAAACCAAAATTATTTTTAATATTCAATTTCAATATTTAATTTTCATTCAAAAAACTGCCCAGTTTGCCCTCTTGTTTCTCTTTAAGCTCTTCATTCCTATATCAAGACCATTCTTCTACAGTCTAGCAATGCTGCAGTAGCCACAAGTGCAACTGAAATGGCAGGAATAATGTTCTTCAAAATGAATATTGCACTCAACTAAACCATAACCTGTCCAAAGTTATGTCCAAATTTGATGACAACACCAAGTTGTGGGGTGGGATGGGCACACTGGAGGGGAGGGACAGAATCCAGTTAGATCTAGACAAATTACAGAGGTGGGTGGATGAGAATAGGATGGAATTCATTGTAGACAAGTGCAAGGTACTGCATCTAGGGAGAAGGAACCGGCAACACACCTATAGGCTGGGGAACACCCTTCTTGTCAACACAGTGGCAGAAAGGGATCTTGGAGTCATGTTGACTCCAGGATGAATGAGCCGCCAATGCGAGGAGGTGGTCAGTAAGGCTTGTTGTGCATCTACAGAGGCATCACAAAGAGGTATAGGGAGGTGATCCTTCCCATCCATGCAGCATTGGTCAGGCCACAGTTGGAGTACTACGTCCAGTTCTGAGCGCAGCACTTCAAGAGGGATGTGGCTAGCACTGAGAGGGTCCGGAGGAGGGCCACTCGCATGGTCCAGGGGCAGCAGGGCAGGCCCTATGACTAAAGGGCCCGAACCTATTCAGCCTCCACAAGAGAAGGCTGAGAGGGGATCTGGTGGCCATTACAAACTCACCAGGGGGGACCAGTGGGAATTGGGGGAGGCTGTTCCCTTGGGCACCACCCAGGGTTACTAGGAATAATGGCAACAAATTGATAGAGAGAAGGTTCAGGCTGGATATCAGGAGACATTACTTTACAGTTAGGGCTGCCAGGCTCTGGAATGGATTCCCAAGTGAGGTTGTGCTTTTTCCTACTTTGAGAGTCTTCAAGAGGAGGCTGGACAGATATTTGGCTGGGCTGGCACCCATTATCATAGTGCGTAGAATCATAGTACGCAGGGTCGGGAGGTCCCTAAACAGATCATCAGGTCCAACCCATTTCTGCCTGGGGCAGGGGGTTGGACCTGATGATCTGTTTAGGGACCTCCCGACCCTACACACTATGATAACCATAAATTGCATTTAGCCTTCTTCAATGCTGTCTCAAGGGCAAGCTCCTTTTCTCTTTGTAATCCACCCCATTAGGGGAAACCAAGATTGTCAATGTACATGTTTACATCCTTTTGCAAACATCTTTTAAACTTTTAGACATAGTTCAGATGTTGAAAATAATTCTTAGTTAAGCTAAAAAAAATTGGATCTGGAAATTGTTAAAGAAATTAAGGATTATCCTGAACTTGATAGCTGATTCAGTAGCACTTCTCTTAACAACTTCCACTTTGCCTTGTAGGCTCTTCTTATGATTAGACATACACACCCAGAGCCAGCAGCAAAATATCAGTGCATCAAGTCTTAACAAAGAAAAAGAACTACAAATACACTGATTAGACAGAAAAAACTTACTTGTACTTCCTCCGTGATTGAAGAGAGACACAGCACACACTTTATTCAGGGTGGCTCTTAAGGTCTCATCATATATAAACTGGGATTTCCTGCCAGTGAAGTACTAGTGTAAAATGCTGAAGGAGCTTTGACAGGATAAAGATAGGTATGAAACTAGTTTGCTAGCAATAAAAGGCAAGGCCTTACCTTTCAGGAGCTCCCTCCATTTCTCAATATGACATGCAATTATAAAAAGGCTCTCTCCTCCTACAACACTATGATCTCTCTTTTGGAAATGTGGGAGCTGAGCCCTCAATATCAAATGCATGGATAACTCTTCCAAAGGCCACTGCCTTCAGAAAATGACAGCAGAACATTTCCTTTTAAAGAAGTGAAGAGGAGAAAAATATCCCTAGAAAGTAGATTTTGAACTAATTCTGGACAAATTTTCTAATTGATGTCTATTTGACATTTTCTGGAATCAAAAGGTGAGAATTAAAGATGGGCAACCAGTTCTGATTAAATGAATCAGAAAGATGTGGATAAGCTTGAAAGGGTACACAGAAGGGCCACCCACATGATCAAGGGCCTGGAGGATAGGCCCTATGTAGAGAGACATTGGGAACTGGGTTTGTTCAGCCTGAGTAAGAAAAGACTGAGAGGTGACCTGTTAGCCACCTACAAATATATCAGCGGTTAACACCAAGATCTAGGGGAGAAACTCTTAAGAAAGGCACCCTTTGGGAGGGCGAAGTCCAATGGACACAAGCTAGTTGGGGAAAAATTTAGACTAGACAGAGATAGAGCAGTCACCATCCCTGGAGGTGTTCAAGAGGAGGCTGAACAGGCACCTCGTTGAGCTCATTTGAGTCCAATCACCTCTTGCCCGTGACAGAGGACCAGACTTGATGATCTTATAAGTCCCTTCCGGTCCTTCTATTCTATGATTCTATGAATATAAAGTGAGATAGCAAGAGGAAATAAATTATGCTGCTGGGTACAATGAAAGACAGAGTTGAACCTCCCCTCATGGAGAACATAGCAGGTCTGGGAAGCCAGTTCTTTCTGTCCAGGAAAATCAAAGCAAGTGCTCATCTGGAGTTAAAAAATAACTATCTTATTTTTATTTTATTACTGACATCACCCCAAGATAGGAATACTACTTATTTCAATGGGAGCTGTGAATGTTCATCATCACCCAGGATCCAGGCTATTATTATTAAAAGGAGTTGAAGTTGGGGGTGGAACCAGAGGAGAAAAACAATCCAAGAAGGTGACATAATCCACAGGTCTTGAATGTAGCCAGACACCTTTCCATTAAAGAGGTAGGGAGGAAAGAAGGGAAAAAAAGTGATTACAACTCAGAAATGCTTCCTGATAAGTTGAACTTTAGCATCTGCGCTAATATTAAGCATGCAGTGTATTAACTGAACAGCCAGTCCTCATTTATTATGCTGAAAAAAACTGGTCTTCAGAATAAGCATTTAATTATAATAGAATAGCAGGAAATAGCAATAAAATTCAGTTTAAAAGGCTGCATTTCAGTCAAGCATATTAAACAAGATTTTAAAGCAAGCTTACAAACTGGTGCCTAATTTGGCCGCCTTGATAAATATTCCTCCTTCACTTGTCTTGAATTGACAGTGTTGGACAGCAAGGGAAAAAATGAGCAGATTTTTTTTTTTAATTAAAAAATAGAGAGAGAAGCTTCCATGAATTTGAACTTCACTGAGTGATGCACAAAATGTTACATTGCTTACATTGAACAACTCAGTAATAATATAAACTTCTGGTTGCTTCCTAGGGTCCAAGTGAAAAACAAACACACTTTTATTTTTAAAGACTATTTAAAGAAAATATCATTGCTATTCTACAATGATGAAATCTGCAACCAGAACAGACTCGGGAAGCTCAAATGTCCTTAGAAGTAGAAAATATTTTGCTTTTAAAAGCCACTAGAGTACTGAGCAGGGCAACTCAGTCCTCCTTGAAATAAAACTGCTGCTGAGTAGAGTTTGGCAAATATTTTTGATAAATAGTATACTTGCTGGAAAACTTCTGAGCCAGGTACAGACATTATACTTTTACCTATATAAGCACTTTGAAACAGGTTTATTCCCATAACAGAACACAAGTTCAGCACACAACACCAGTCTATACCCATAACAGAAGTTTGGCACATACAGACTGCTTTAAAAATGGCAGATCCCAGTCTAAGATTTGCCCCTTCCCTCCCCCTGAACCCTCCCAAAGGATGAATGTGTGTTCTTTTTGTTACCAATCTAAACTATGCTGCTTACAGAAAACAGCATAATTTAGATTCTGCCTCGGGGTTTTTGAATGTCTGTACCTAGCCCTGGAAAATAAATCAATTATTAAATTCAGGTTGAATCCAGAGAACACTTGCAGCTGAAAAGGGGTTGGAGTTTTTGGGTGGGGGTTGTTTGTTTGTTAGCTTTTTGGTTTTTTAGTAATTGTTTCACTTTTGCTGAGGACACATAAGAAAAGCAGGCAGAGAGGGGCATTAGCCCAAATACCGACTTCGGGTGAGAGAAGGGAAATGGAACCCATCACTCTTGCTCTTCCAGTGGCAGCCCAGCAGTGGCCACTGTTCATGCACCACCATTGCCTAAGGGCATGAAACTGCCTGCTTATTCCTCTGAAAAAAAAAAAATTGGTTTTGTTCACATTTCCCCCGGTCTTTTCATACAAATAATTTCTACTCTTGTAGGGTGCCAAGCTTCTCTTTTCTAGAAGGAACTGAGGAGACCATGATAAACTAGTTTCCATAAGGCAATAGAGAACAAGGATTTACCATGTGTTAGCTGCTCTGTAGTAACCCCAATTCCCCATGTTCACAGTTTCATACTGTGGCAGATAAAAGCTAAATTGCAATAGCTTATGCTAGTTAGAGTGGGGTTATAATCATGCCCACTTTTACCTCTTGGTTTGTCTACCTATACCTTTAAAATGGGAATCCTTAAGGAATTGTCCCATTAACAAGAGAATGACGGTGTTTAAACCCATTTCTTCCTTGGTATGCTATGCTCATCTGCATTCAGACTAAAACAAATACAATTGCTCAGTGTGAAAAACTACACCTATATCAGGGGTGTAGGTTGTAGCTGTGTTGGTCTAAGGACATAGGCAGACAAGGTTCTTTGGGTGAATCTGATATCTTTTATTAGACCAACTAAATAGTTGGAGAACACTATTTAAGCAAGCTTTTGGGTTCAAAAATCCTTTGTCAGGCTAAGGAAGTTTCTGCAGTTGGTGTGTGCTCTTCCTGGATGGAATGGAAAGTAAAGAAGCCAAGAGGCTGGTATGCAGACAAGACAGGCAGTCAGTGAACATGTAGACTGAGGAGTCAATGGGCGAGAGACAGGCTGGGTGGAAGGAAGCCAACATAAAGGAAGCCAACAGACAGCTCTCTGACACCACCTACTACAAAGAACTACAAGAAGATCCTACTCCCCTTTTCACCAAGAAACTTAACAATACCACCAAATCATTTCTAACAGGACTACAAGAAAAGTTACAGACCTTGATCCCCCCACTACCTAACCCAGGGACTTTTTACACGCTCCCTAAAATACACAAACAAGGGAACCCTGGCACACCTATCATATCCAACCATTGGACCCTAACTGAAGAAATATCAGGTTTCGTTGAATCAATCCTAAAACCGCTCGTGACCCACAGAGCAAGTTTTGTCCAAGACACTACAGACTTTCTACGGAAACTTAAAAACATAGACCACCTTCCCAGCAACACCCTCCT
>NW_005842807.1:603267-628231 GCF_000455745.1 Alligator sinensis | reverse complement strand
TCGCCAACCTCATCACCAGAAGCAAACTTCCTCAGACCCAGAACACACCAAATGGATCCAGACCATGCCATGACAAGAAATGCAAAACCTACCAACACATCTCCACCACCCCCACAATCACTACACCCCACAACAGAGCCATCAGCATTCCCGGATCTTACAGGTGCACCTCCAGAAATGTAATATACCTCATCCAATGCACCAAATGCCCTGATGGAAAATACATAGGAGAGACCAAACAACAACTGCGCACCAGAATGAATGCACACTGGAAATCTATCAAAGACAGGAATACCCAATTACCTGTGGGGGCACATTTCTCACAAGAAAACCACTCTCTTTCCAATCTCTCAGTCCTGATCCTCAAAGGAAACTCACAAAACACTTCCCAGAGATGAGCCTATGAACTCCACTTCATCAGCCTCCTGGACAGTAAAAATCATGGACTAAATATAGACATCGGATTTATGACACATTATAACCTACCTGACAGCTGACTTACCAGGTACTTCTCCACTATTCATCCCCCTTCTCTCCCCCCTGATCCAGCCTGTCTCTCACTCATTGATTCCTCAATCTACATTTTCACTGACTACCTGTCTTGTACGCATACCAGCCCAGCCTCTGGCTTCTTTACTTTTCATTCCATCCAGGAAGAGCACACACCAACTGCTGAAACTTCCTTAGCCTGACAAAGGGTTTTTGAACCTGAAAGCATGCTTAAATATTGTTCTCCAACTATTTAGTTGGTCTAATAAAAGATATCAGATTCACCCAAAGAACCTTGTACACCTTGTACAAGAAAAGGGCTTTTCTTGTAGCCACTTATACAATAGATTTCACCTTGCTTGACTGCTCTTCCTTGTGCAATCAACACTTCAGAAAAAATACTCTCAATAAAATATCAGCACTGCACATGAGGGTATATCCCTTGGGAACTTTCAGGATTCAATGCAGTACTGGATAATCCAAATGCTGCAAATATGGGTGATTTGCCTCAGACCAGAACCAGCCTTGTTTGTCTTAAATCTGAATCTCAAATAAGCAATTGAAAGCAAAGTAAGGCACTTGCTACACCATCACCACTGTATTATGTTGGCTTGTTTGCTTTATCTTTATCTTTTTCTTTCGTCAATATTTTATCTATTAAGAGTGTAATGTCCTTAGAGCAGAGATCTTGTCTTCTTGCTTGTTTGTAAAGCACCAGATACTTTTACTGATACATAAATGAAATCCATTGGAGTCTTCCAGAGTCTATGCCTTAGAATTACATATGTTACCATCAAGGCATTGATTTCTACATGTATCCAGCTGCAAAAGAGAAAATCATTATTTTATGGAGAAGTGCTTTCAGTGAAATGAAGAGATGCAAGTCACAGCTCCCATCCCTGTTACCTTTATTCTATCCCTCCACTTCACTTTCTGTCACCTTCCCCTTTATATTTAGAAGAAAGAAAAAAAAAAAACATACCTAGGCACTTAACTTCCACTGAAGTCAGTGAGCTTGAAGTGCATAAATAGATTTGAAATCTGATCCTAGCTCTATAAACTTGTGGGGAGCTATCTTCAATAGGGATCAAGTTTGAGCCAACTGGAATTGGTAAAGGGGTTGTGCTCATGTTATACAATGCTGATCACTCAGAATTCAGGCACTCGAATCAAATCTTTCGCCCTTAAGTGATAACTGAACACCACATGGCACCAGAAGACTACTAAAAAAAAAAAAAGGACACACCGTGTGGAAGAATGGAACAGTTAAAGGTCCCCTTCAGTTGAAAGCCTCTGGAAATAAGGTGAACAACTGGAGAATATTTGAATGCTGTTTAAATATCTGTCTGTAAGCAATGAGCATCAACAAAAAAAGAAGGCAGTCGGAATCCTTATTTCTTTCCAGATACAACTTCTGATGCCCTTGACAGTTTTAATAGTTTCAACTATGGCAGCTAATGATGAAACTATTATACAAAATAGAGAGCTATGCTAATCAGAAGAAATGAAATATATGAGCAATATTTTATTTTAATACAGAAGTGAAATAAAGAAGGTAGAAACAAGAGTCCGTACATAACCAAGACTGAAAAAACAGCCCTTCAACGGTGAGGTGCTAAATTACATAAAAAAGACAACACATTACTATCGTGTCTGGGCCAAAGTCTGTGAGAAAGATTACAGGGAGACCCAGAATTAAGCCTTGACAAAGCAATTGTAACTCTTCTGCCAGGCATCAGATGGCAGCAACCAGGGCCAAGTTCACCTTAGGGGATTTACACAAATTGTTTATCTTGGCTTGAACCCCCACCCAGAAACCTGGGAAAATAATTTCTGCCTGGATGTTCAAATGGGAACAAACTTCCCCACTTGCAAGCAATATCAAATGATAAAGGTGTTTATTAATGGTGGAAAGAGAGATGGGTTATCAAACAAAGCTAAAAACCCTTTAATAATCAATATCAATCAGTACCCCCACTCAACCCACTACTAACAGTTCAGCACAGTCAATGGGCTGAAAGTTCTTTTTTAGTCCAGCATAGGGTGTATGGTATAGTCAAGAAAGCTACTACAGCTCTTAACCCAAGTTTTCTCTTGTCTCAACACTGCTGGGGAACTGTTCTACTGCTGCTGTTGCCACTCCTAGATGCTGTTTGGGGAAGGGGGAGAGGGGCATGGCACTCCTCCTCATTGCTGCCCACTGCTGCTGGGGGAGGTGCAGTCTCTCACTGCCACTGGGTGGGGGAGAGGGAAGTCACTGCTCCTCACCACAGCTGCTCCTTTTTGCTGCTCACCACTGGAGGACTGTGGGGTAGGGAGGAACAGCAGGGCTCCTCTTCCGGCTGCAGAGGCAACCCGGCTCTCTTAGATACTGGTTTAGCTCTTTCAGGATCTAGCAACTACAGGCTTCTACCTGACCTGCTAGTATCCTAAGTATTTCAGCTTTTTAGGACCCATTGGGTGTATCTACATGTGCACTTTACCAAGGAGTTAACTAATTAGCTCCGCAGTAAAGTGTTACAGTGTGCACACACGCCGGTATCAGGGCACAGTAAATTAACTAACTCTACTGTAGAGTAGTACTGCTGGGGCAGTACTATCTTATGGAGTTATACTTACCTGCATTGAAACACATGTAGATAATGCCTGGGTGGGAGCCATCTCCCGGCAGGTGCCTAGCCACGCAGGTATACTTCTTCTGCACCCTTGTGCACAAGCCAGCTCCTCCACAGCCCAGAGCTGACCCCCTGAGCCCACTGCCAGCCTGAGGCAGCTCTGCCCTGGCTCAAAGTGCTGTTGTCCTGGGCACACAAATACATGCTGTGCCCAGGAGCTGTTAGCTCCAGCTCAACGTGCTTTGGGGTTTATTTCTTTCCATTAATTGCACGTGCAGATGCACCCAGTGAGCAAGAGACTCAGGCTGGACCAACTAAAGGGATTTATTCATCACCAGCACTCATCATTTTCTGATTGGATGGTAATGTACAATACCATCACCTTAAATATTTGTTTGCAAAAAATAGTATTTCTAAATAAATAAATAATAAATTATACAGACCCACATGCATACACGCCTCTACCAACCTGTCTTGCGACCATTGTTTGCTTGACAATCCAAAACACACCTTTACAGTTATATCATTATCATTCCTGTTACAAAATTGCACTGTACTTCTGCACACCTGCGTTCCCAAATGCCCATCACCTTTAACCATTACAATCATGCACAGGGCCACCTCAGTGCCCTCCCCTTCTTCCTTTCCCCCCCCTTCCAACTCCCTCACCTGTTTCCCAGTCTTTTCACTCATCATTGTATTTATTGTTGTCTCCATCACTATTGTCATCATCATTACTTTTTAGGGGACCCGCCACTAAACAACCTACGTCAGTCACCTCTCTTCAATATAATGTCAGCTAACTCTCCCCTGCTGTCTTCCACTGTCTTCCGGTAGTACCAGTACATTTATTCAGTCCCATTTGGATGCAGCCCTCGACTGGTGGTTTTTTGTGTCTGTTCATGAGCAGTCTCCTGGTCTTCCACAGAGTGTTCCTGAAGCAAGAGATGAATAGCTTGAAGCAGGCTGTCAGGGTTCCTTGCTGCTTTGTCAAGTGCCTGTATAGAACCACCTCTCTGGTCAGAGTTATGAACCCTGTCACCATCAGGAGGAGTTTGTGTACAACCCTCCACACCTCCCTGGCATATGGGCAGTATCAGAGGAAGTAGTCAGTTGTTTCCACCTTCCACCAGTAGGTTTGCTTGGAGAAGTTTGATGGGCCACTCTGTCCCTCACTGTTTTCCCATGCCTACACAAGAAGTGCCTGGTGGGCTACAAGTTCAAGTCTCTTGTGCTTCTTCTGCAGGTCCTTGTGGAAGATTCACTCCCACATGACCAGGCAGTTGGCACCAGATTGTAGGTCCATGATGTCATTTGCCCTTCCACCTCTTGCATCTTTTGGTGGTTCATCAGAGTCACTGGGGCTTCATGATAGAGTTTGTATTTGTTCAGGAAGCATTTCAGGACCTCTTAGAACCATGGTTACTCCATGGTCCACAGGTTCGCGTTAGTCATTGTGTACACCCACCACTGTTGCAGTAGTTGCCCTGCAAAATACTTTTCAAGACAGGCTGTTTTGGATTCTGTCCCTGTTCCCAGTTTGCAGATCTGGCTCATGTAGTTGGCCCAGAGAACAGCAGGGCATCTGGCATGCCTCTGCCTGCAGACCATTTTGCTTTGTGCGGTATGGTTCTGCACATCTCATAGCTGCATCAGGGCTCTGTCCCCTTAGGAGAGCTCCAGTCTGGAACCTCTCCTCTTCCCCTTGTGACTCCTGAGCTGGGGGTCCCTTCACCTAGACAAGTCATGGGGAGCACTGCCCCCTCAGATTTATTTACTCAACTTTCTCTTATAGTATTAGCCCCCTTAGGAACTTTATAGTTTTACAAGGCAGGGCCAGTGTGCACCCAAGCCTAACTTCCCTGGCCTCTTATATTCAAAATGTTAAAAGCAATTAAAAGATGGTATCATAATTAAAACAAGCAAAAACAGGTTTTCACCCCCTCGCCCATGCAATAGTAATAAGAGAGATGCAGATAAGAGACACAGCCCCAATAATCTGACCTTGCATATCAACAGAAGTCTGCAAGTAAGACCCACAGAAAGGTTGTCATGTTGGTACAGTAGTAACAGGGTTACACAATCATAGTTTCCTCTAAGAAGGAAGTTACCCAGCCTGCCCTGAAACTTATAAATTGTTATGACCATGTGGATATGAAAGAGAATCCAAAACACACACAAAGAAACCTGAGGCAGAAGGACGGGGAGCTCAATCTCTTAGAAGAAATATCACATGAAACCACACATATTATGGCAAACAACTCAAGCCTAGCCATGCTTTCCCATGCTTTGCCAGTACTCCACTCATCCTGTCTTACATATATAACACCCACCCACACCACATAGATGTAAAGTCCTTTTTCTGAAACTTAAGTCAGCATATGTCATGAAGAAAACTCTCTTTTCCACTCATCATCTAAGCAAAATCTGCCTCCTCCTCTAAATCTGTTCTCCCATCTCAAACATATATCACAGTTGACAATAGCTGCACAAAATCATACCTTATCTCTTCAGATTCAGCAGTCTCAAACATCTCCAAAAAAAAAAAAAAAAGAGAGAGAGAGAGCCAAGGCATGATTTTCCAGTGCATTACAACTTGTATACTCACTTGTACCCATGTAAAGGTGATAAATATAGGATTATAATGGTTTGGTAATATTTTACACTGAATTTGTCTTGGAAGTCATGACCTCACAATACGCAGGGCAATGGAAATCAAGCACTTTGAATTGTACCAAGGTTTTGATCATACATAAAACATAGCTAATGTTTTCAGATTCATAACAATATAGCCCTAGTAATCAAGACCCTAGATGGCACAAGATGAAGGGTTATATCTAACAATGGCTTTTCCTGTTACCTACTCTGCAATAGTAAGGCACAGGAAAACTGTTTTGCTCTGTTATATTAATCTTTCTATATAAAATATATATGAAGAAGCACAGGAGCTACCTGTCCTAATTTCTGACAATGTAGTAGATATATTACAAAAATAGGGATACAAACATCCCAAAGCCTAGAGCAATTTCAAATCTAGGTACAAAATGTATAGTTAGCCTCATCTCTAATTACAAGCTTTTAAGAAACTCAGAAAATGATTAATTATGTGCAAATGCAGTCTATGGTACACATTCAGAAAAAGAGTAAAAGGTACTGTTCAAAGTAAAGACCCTTTGAAACTAAGGGGATGGGGAGCAGACAAAGAAGCTGTTTTCCTTTCCACATGCCAGAGCCAAAGAGCAACGCACTTGTGTGCTCATGCTCATTTTTCTTATCTGAGCACTTCCAGGTGTCCTGAATCATGAATTACAGTAAATACTATTTCCTTAGCTTTGCTATTAATAATCATTTGCATTTGCGCTGGACCAGAAGGTTTTTATTTTTTAAAGTTTCTCTGTAATTCATAGGCACAAATACACATATTTTTGAAAAAGGAGCTAAGATTGCCAGTTCCTTGCTTGCAATCTTTTTTCCCCTTCCTTCCATCCACCTACCTCTCCCCACCTCCAAAGACTATTTGAAGTTTGGAGATATGTCAGCTAGGATTGAAAGTTTGAATCCTAGTCTAAAGATCTGAGACATTATAACTGAAAAATAGCAAGTTCTATATGCTGGTACCAAACTTTTTAAGATGAGACACTGTTGCTACGTTTCCAGAGTTGGTGAGGCAGCTCAATAAATAACTAAAATTACACAGCTCCTGATGAGAATAATCAATTTACATGGTGAATCACAGACCATTTTCCTGTGCTGAACAGAGTGTGAAGTACTAACAGGGAGGATATGTAGAGAGTTCCTCAGGTTCAAATATATCATGCGAGATGAAAAGGTGAATAATATATTGATTGTGACAAATCTATCATGATCATGATTCCCTGATAAATACTATAAAAACAACAATCTCATGTAACAATACAGGTCAAACCTAGATTTATCCAAAAGAGCATATTCCTAGTACATGACCCACAGGAGAATCACTGCTCTTAGGGTTACCATACATCCAGGTTTTCCTGGACATGTCCTTTTTTTTTGGCCCCCTGTCCTCATGTCCAGTTGTTTTTTTTCAAATAAAGTGTCTGGGTTTTTGCTCTTCCTCTGTTTTCCCAGGCTGGCTGCTTGGGGTTGGAAGCAGCAGGCAAGGTGATTGGGGATCACGTGCTTCCCATGTGGGCCCCAGAAAGCCACTCCCAGGTTCAGAGACTGTGTGTGTGTGTGTAATACGGGAAATTGTTCGGGCAGCAGGGTGGGGGTCTGTGGCTCAGGAGTGAGGGGCAGAGGCAGGGCACGGGCATATAACTGCCCCCATTCCCCTCCCCTCCCAAATCATACCCAATCATGTATTATGCTAGGGGACCTGATTTTACTTCTTGTATACCTCTCCCCTTTATGTCAAGCATAGGCAAATAACTTAGATTTTATCCTGAAAATAAGTTAAATTTATCATGGGACTACTAACAGCACATACATTTAAAACATGTGCACATTTTTGCAGGATACCATAGTTTCCTTACAGAATGCAATCTAGTTATGGAGGATGCAGAGAAGGCTGAAGTATTGAATGCCTTTTTTACTTCAGTCTTCACAAGCTTGGGCAGCTGCCAGATACCAAATGCAGTTGACAGCAAAAATAGAGAAGGACACAAAAAGCCTAGAGTAGTAGAAGATTAGAGATTACTTACAGAAGCTAGATGCTTTCAAGACAGCAGAGCTGGATGGGGTACAACCTAGGGTACTGAAGGAATTGGCCGAAGTAATTTCAGAGCAATTGGCATCTTTGAGAACTCATGGAGGTTGGATGAGGTCCCAGATGACTGGAAAAGGGCAAATCTTTAAGAAAGGGAAAACAGAGAATCTGGGGAATTGGAGACTAGGTAGCCTGACCTCTATACCTAGAAAGATCATAAAGCAGGTCCTCAAGCAGTCAATTGTGAAGCACCTACAGGAAAACAAGGTGATCAGGAACAGCCAGCATTCATGCCAAACATGGCTTGCTTTCTTCAATTATAAGGTGACAGGCTCTATGGACATGGGGAGAGCAGTGGATGTGATGTACCTTGATTTTACTAAGATTTTTGACACTGTCTATCAACATTCTTATTAACAAGCTAAGGAAATACAGACTAGATGAAAGTAGTGTAAGGTGGATATGTAACTAGTTGGGAGGAAGTATCAAGTGAGGATCCTCAGGGCTCTTTCCGGGTTCCAGTAGTATTTAATATCTTCATTAATGGTCAAATGTAGAATTAGGAAATTAGAGGATGATACCAAATTGGGTAGAGCTGAGGATACTCTGGATGGTAGGGATAAATCCAGAATGACTTCGGTAGACTGGGAAAAAAAATGGTCCACAATTACCCAGATGAGATTCAACAAGGAGAAGTGCAAAATCTTGCACTTGGGACAGAATAATTGCATGCATAAAAACAGACTTGGGGATGACTGGCTTAGCTGCAGTAATTCAGAGAAGGACCTAAGAATTACAGTAGATGATAAAATGAATACAAGCTAACAGTATGCTTTTGTTGCAAACTCCACCCCCCCCCGGCCAATAGCATTCTGGGTTGTATTAACAGGAGTGTCACGTACAAATCAAGGGAAGTGATTCTTTCTCTCTATTTAGCAATGGTGGACAGGGCTCTTAGGCATACTAGATCCAGTTTCAAGATAGCAAGTGTGAGGCCTAAAACTGTTTGGAAAAAATTCAGCACAGAGTAACAAAAATGATTAGCCTGGGAGGCAAGACTTATGAGGAAAGGCTGAAAGATCTAGGGTCTGGAGAAGAAATGACAGAAGGGGTTTGATAACTCTCTTCAAATACCTGAAGGGAGATTACAAAAAGGATGTAAATGGACTTTTCTCTGTGACCATAGGGGACGTACCAGAAGCAATGGCCTCAAGCTGCAGAAGAGAAAATTAAAGCTAGAGATTAGGAGGAACTTTTTCCACTTGGAGGTAGTCAGTCATTGGACAAGGCTACTTATTGAAGTTGTGTAATCTCCATCCCTCAACGTTTTCAAGAGCAGGATGGACAAACACTTGGCTGGGATGGTTTAATCAGATATGATTTTTCCTTGAGCAGGGGACTGGACTAACTGACCTGGTAAGGTCCCCTTCCAGCCCTACTTTCCTATGATCCTATGAGCAGTGGGGTAAAATCAAGCGCTAAAAGATACAGTGGCAGGACATAACTGTTGTTCTCAGTTGAAGCCAAGAATCTCTGCTACTCTGTTCAAGCAGAGGAACTTCAGTTAGGGTAGGAAATATAGTACTCTCACAAGAAATAATGACATTGATGAAAAAATCTGATCACCCCAATTTTATGAATAGGCATATATTTAATCAAAAGTAGGTCTGAAATATCTAAAATAAACAATTTCACAACTCTTGACATCAGATGTAGACAGTCCTCAGTGCTTCCTACAGCAGAACAGGTGACCTGGTCTAGTAGTTAGAGCAGGGGTGAGCAATTATTTTGGCTGGAGGCCACTTAATAAGTTTTGAGGACCTGTTGAGGGTCAAATCCATCCCCCTCTCTTCCCTTCCCTCCAGAACCTGGCAGCATCAGCTGTGAGCACAGCTAGCAGGTTCCAGATCCCTGTTTTGGGTCCACAGCTCCTGCCTGGGTCCACAGCTGAGCGTTATGGCTCCTGGTGAACTACAGCTTTGGCCAGGTTCTGAAGAAAGCGGGAGGAAAGCGGAGGGAGGGAAGGAGAGGGAGAGAGACAGAGAAAAGAGAAGACAGAGAAATGAAGAGAGATCCTGCCCTCCTGCCTGGGTCTACAGCTGATGCTGCTGGCAGGTTCTGCACCCAGGCTCCTGAACCTGCCGGTGGCATACACATCTGATGCCATCACTCATTCACTACAGCAGAAGTCCTGCCTGGGTCCACAGCTTATGCCGCTGCGTCAAGGTATGCTGCTGCTGCTGCGTGGAAGCAGTCCCATGCGCCCACCTGCTTGGCACCACACATTGGACAGGGTTTCCAGCAGCCTATTAGCCAGATCCAGTGAGTTGGTGGATGTCCACCTGCAGGGCAGATTGAATCCGTTGGTGGGCCAGATGTGGCCTGCAGACCATATTTTGCTCACCCCTGGGTTAGAACAGACTGCAACTAATACTGATGTAGTGGTTTTGGGTCATTTCACCTCACTGTACTGGTTCACCTCACTGTGCCTCAATCTTCTCCCCCATACATTGGGATAATACTACTTTCTTATCTCAGAGACATGTTCTGAGGCTGTCTCTCAAGCATTCTGAGTGCTTGGGTGAGAAGTTTCAGAAGTGTTTAATACTATACTGTTTTATGCACCTTTTCTCACTATTGATTTCACAAACATTTCCCCCCTGTGGTAGAGGAGTTTTAATGACACTTATCAATGGAAGGTTTGATTATTTGAGGAGGATTCAAATGAATGCTACTCATCATCCAAATAGGGTTGGGTATAAAGAAGGAGCTATGGCTATAAATTGAAACTTACATAAAACAACAGGATTTTTTCATCTGAAACAAAGACAAAATATCTGGTTTCGAGTCACCTAATTTCAGAAATGGCATCTATAAAATGGGGCTGGGTTATGATGGCAGTAAAAGGGCAGGGAATAACGTCTGCCTCCACCTATGCTGTACAAACAAGTAATGATGGTCTCATGATGATCAACCTGATTCCTTTCATTCATGCCATGGAAAACAAACAACTGGAAGGTTTAAAATATTTAACATAGTTTCTCAGCTTTGCCAGAAGTTTTTAAAACACTTTGTTGTTAAAGTTGATTCTTCATCCCCTGCTTCACTGAAATGACTTCCCTTGTTCTCAGGAGCTTGTTTCCAATGTGTTAGGGCAAGGCACAAGAAGCCAGTGTGCAATGTATTGGGGACTTTACAATGACTGCTGGCTAGAAAGTTAGTCAAGTGAACAATTTCTCCATCTGTCTCTTCATTAAGTTAGAGAGAACATATTGCTTAGCTTATTTTTCTCTCTTCTTGTAGGTTGGTGACACAACATTTAACTACATTAGGCTGAAGCTGCTTATTCTTTCTGAATGATGACATACAAGTTTAGAAATATATATTTTACACACACACACTATCCCGTGTCTGGTATTTTTCTCTTGTACCAAATATCATTTGCTATGATGTAGATATAGAGGAAGCATTAAAAAGCTAGCCAAAATATTCCAAAACAATAGACTCATCCTAGCTCCTAAACTCATATTGAAGGCACTTAAATTATTAGTTTGCCCTTCATAAGCACCAAATAAATCAATATTAATTTACTTTAATGGTAACTGTTTGGTGCTCAGACCTTTGGAAAATAAACCAATTATTTTAGTATTTAACCATAGAGTTAGGAGTTAAACCTTAAGCTTCTAAAAAAAAAACAACTTGTCTATAGCGCATTTTCATTAATTTTATTGCTCTAGGTACTGTTCTTCATTAAAACAGAAGCTGGATTAACCATGTATGGCCAAAACATAATGTTTCATTTTTCAGAGGAAACTTAAAACTTCTGTTCCTTGGCAGCCAATAAAAGTCTCAGGCAACTTTTCTCACCAGTGACTTGTGAACATTGATATCCTGTTTTCCAATTTCTCTAAATACCTTCCACTATTGCATATCCCCACGCATTTCAGAAAACATAAGCCCTTTACTGGATCTGATTTTAAAAAACCCAGACACACACACACAAAGGTGAGGAAACCCCTGTCAGAAAACACCATTTCAGTAAAACTGTTATTAAATTGCAATAATAATTTTTTTGAGGAAAATTTTCTGGTCTTTATGAAATTTCTGGTGAGGGAAGAAACCCAAGCCCAAGAAAACCTAAACATAGTGGTTATAAAAATATATCCATTTACAAGTCCATACACTACCCGATTCAGTCCCAGACAAGTCCCCTAACAGGTTACAGAGTCCATCGCTAATCTTGATCTTATGCAAAGTGGAACATCTTCAACAGAAAACACAAGATGAACAAATTGATTCCCACTTTCCAGGCAAGTGTTTTAAGCACCAGACTATTTTGGAGTTGGTCTATCTGCTGCTGTTTCCATCAGCATTTCAAAAGGCTGTTGTCTTGTTCCACTTTGGACAACACATTTCAAAACTTTGACCCTTTTCACAAAACAAAAGTGTTGCTTTTAGCCAAAGTCAGCTTTTATTACTTCTCCTAAACTGCTGAATACAGCTGTTGCATCATATTCCACCTCAGAAGTAGATGCATTTCAGTGGTAAGTGAAATGACCCCTTAACTGCATGTGCACACATTCGCTGGATCCAGTCTCTGATCATACAGCTTGCTTTAAGCCATGTGAACTCAGATCTGATCCCCTCTTGTGCGCATGTTCACTGGTGCTGGGAACATGTTCCAAGCAAGCTGGGGTGAGGTGAGGAATGAGCAGGATTAGGGGAGCTAACATGCCTGGACTTTTGGTGGGTTCCAGAGGTGTCTTTCCAGAGGTTGTTGGGGGTTGGTGGACTAAAAGTAACCTGGACTTGTGGGGGAGGTAGGAACCACTCTCTGTGGGGGAGGTAGGAAAACAGTGCCTGGGGTTGGGGTGAGCAGCTGGGATTTCCCAGGGCTGCACTCTGAACATGTGAACATATTTGATTAGATTGGGCACAGGTTAGCCCAATTTACATAGTGCACTTCCTTAAGTAAACTAAGTTAGATTGGGCTGACTACTTTGCTTGATCTAAACTCCTATAACAGATATACAGTTCAGCATTTAGACTGGCCTAACCCTAGTTAGGTCAATCAAAGTGTAATATCTGTATGTAACGTTAGTCTGTACTTTGGGATTCACCAGCAGAAAAGGTACTATATGCTGTATGATTGTCAGGAAATACTTTTTGGTTACTGGATGTTTATATTCTTCTTTGCTAGGTGACAACTGAAGAGATATTCTTAGCTTCCAATGAAGGATATTCTACAACCTCCCAGACACCCTGTTCCAATATTACTTATATATTTCCCCCCTTACTACAAGGATATTTCCTAATAGCTAATATCAATCATCTTTTCTGTAAATTGAACTCTCTACTTCTCGTCCTGTCCAAATGGACACAGAGAATAATTGATCACAATCATTTTTCTAATAGTCTTTCATTCTTCATGTATTGAAAGATAATATGCCACCATGGTTTCCTCTTTACTAGAGAAAGCCAACTCAGTTCTGCTTGCCTTTCCTGTTCCATCATGTTTTCCAAATTTCTTATCATTTTTGTTGCTGTCCTGTATACCCTCCCCAACCTCTCTGAAAATGCGGTGCCCAGAACTGTAAACAGTATTCTATCTGATGTTTCACCTAGGCCAAGTAGAGGGGCAAAAAAAAGGGCTTCCCATACCTTATATACAATATTCTTGTTAGTACATATCAAAATGAGATTTGTGTTTTTACAACAGATGACATTATTAACTCATATTCCATTTTTGGTCCACGCAAGATCCTTTTGGCAATCTTGCTGCCTAACCAGCTATTCCCTATTTTGTGTTTGTGCACTCAATTTCACCCTCCTAAATATAGTGCTTTGCACTTGACTTGACTGAATTTTATCTTGTTGATTTAGGACAAGGGCTAATCAAACTGGTGGCCTGCATGCTGCCTGCAGCCTCCAAGAGGTTATTTCTTTTTGCCTGTTATATATTTATATTATTGCTGTAGTGCTTAGAAGTTCTTCACTCGGATCAGGCCCATTGTTCTAGGCAGTGTACAAATACAAAACAGAAAAACAGTCTTTGCCCCAAAAGACTTACAGTCTAATATAAGAGACAACAGATGGATGACAGAAGGAAAGTATAAAGATACAATGTAATTATTTTAATGTGGTTTTTTTTAAATCTCTCTACTTTCTATTAACCAGCTTGACACAAATAGCATAAAAGATGGTATTTTGGAGAATCTGAAATTTCTAAAAATGGGTGGTTACATCCATATATGCATGCCTTTCTTCTAAGCCTACATTTCCTTCTAAGTGACTGATTGATTTGCAAAAAAGAAATAGAAAATACTGCCTATAAGGGTTAGCCTACATACACAAACACACACGCAGATACATATATACAAATTGATTGATTTATTGAAGAATGAACTATTTTTCTTAAATCATTTACACTGGGTTAAAGGCTGAGCCAAAGTATTGGGGTTTTATCCAAAAAAAAATATGAATATAAAAATGTGTATGATTTTAATAACTTAACGTAAGCAAGATTTCTTTCTTCCCTCTTTTAATTAAAAAAAAATCTTCAACAAAAGAGAAAAACTCTACATTATTGTAGAACAATCGCAAAGTCTAAATAACTATGTTTGGTAGTAACCAAGTCTTTTGCATCTTCAAAATACCAAGCAAGCATTGTGAACAGAAGCAGGAACTGATAAGATTAATTGTTCAAGAGAACTGAAGTATATAAAAAAATCTCAAATCCATTCTTGATTGGCACTCTGCTAAATAGAAGGACAGAATAGTAATGGATCGGTGGAACAGTAATGCTTATTTCTTATTTCTGTTTGCTATTTCACAGTATACTTGGTTTAATATGAAAGACAATTCCTCCTTCAATTAAAGAAATATTTTCCATTTAAAATAACAATTTAGGATGCTTTTATTTACTTCTGTTTGGGGTGGTATAATTTATATTCACTTGTAGAAGAAGCATATTGTTTTTAAATATATGTTTATCATGATTTATGTATTTGATGCATATTTTTTCCCCCCAACGGGTTGTTTTCGCTTGTGGATATCTCAGTATTGTGCCTCTCTCACTTTAAATAAAAGGGAATACCTGCAGTGAGTGTGTTGCTTTGCTTATGGAATCTCTTCTGATCATTTTTAATTTAGCAGTATGGGCATGAATGATTTTGGATCCTTGAAAATATCCCTGACACACAAAACAGGCACACTATGAATACACTCTGCAAAATTAGCCTGTTTGGAGGTGCTTCAGTGGAAATTAAGATAAATAGTGACAGACCAAATGTCCCATCCTCATCATATTCAACACCTTCCTTGCTCAGTCATTCATGTTTCAGTAGATGATCCCAGCATGACATCTAGTGGTAGCAACACATTTAACTCTTTGAATACCTCTGAGAGGGCTACCCTTTCTTTCAAATAGATTCACTTCCGTTTTCAAACGTCCTTTCGCAATATGACAGACATCACCGATGCAATAAAGTAAGAGCAGAAGTTGAGTTTTCTGGCTTAAAAAGGTTGCTTCTAAAATTCTTGGAATCAGAGTTCATTTTGACTCGGTAACCAACATGAACAGTTTTGCTGGAATGTTACCTGAGTGCAATCAGTCCTGTTTCTAGTTATCTTTGTTTTGATTATAACTTTATTATGCCTATTTCTGCTTCAAAATCTTAGGAAACTGAGGTTGCTATAGTAAATTCTGTTAATAAATATGCAAAATCTTATTCACATTATAATATACCCAGATCCCTTTGCAGCTACCCCAAAGGCTTCAAGTAACTTCAGTCCAGATCATAAAAGATATGCAAGCAGTTAACTCCCATTGAATTCTAAACACCTTTCTGGATTGGGATCTTGGTGTTTGTTCTACTAGCATAATCTGCTAATAAAACAAACAAACAAACAAACAAAACCCCAAAACTCTTGCCCCTATCCTGATTGGTCTAAAACTATTAAAACAAATATTTTTCTTTTTAGGGTTTGGGGGGTTTTTTTGGAATGAGGTAAAAATGGATAAATAACTTGGAAACCTAAATTTAATTCACTTTCATTGGGCTATGTCTCCAAAGTGATGAGACCAGATTTACAAAGGTATTTAGGGAGCTAATGATATAGATAGGTATTTTGAAGGACTTACATAGGCACCAGAGTTAATGGGTAAATTTAAATAACTTTATTCCTTTAGCTGCTTCTCTAAATCCCAGAAGGCACCTTTCTGCATTCTTATGCACCTTAATACCTATACCAATCTAATTCGAAGTCCATTCTGAAACTTAGCATGCCAGGCACAAGCACACTTCAGCACTCCTTGCTGCTCTACATGGGATACCTCTTGAACTAGAAGCAGCATAGCCTTGTTTCTGACTGTCAGCAATGCTGATTAACCTCTCTGTCATATCATGTTCACAAGGCTTCATCTTTAAAAAGACAGTCTATATGCAATAGTCCATATGCGGTATGTTGGAGGACACCTCTACCTAGTATGATACATTTGTACTATAGATATGCTCTAGGTTCTCAACCAATTAGATTTGTGGCACCCCTCAATAAACTTGAGGCATCCCTTGAGAGACACAAGGCACCCTCAGGAAAATACCAGTTCCTAATTTTCACTCAGTTCTTGACTACAGAAAACTAATAGAGCAATTCTTCTATTGCAAAAAAAGACCACAACAGGTCAGAAGGATTTTAAGGCTACAGATTCCTATTTGAAATCTGTGTTTTTCTTGCGAATCACTTCTGCACACCTAGCGATGCTACATTGTATGACACCCTATGTCACGCTTGAAAGGATCTCAAGGCATCCTAGGGTGCCGCATCACCCTGGTTGATAATCAGTACTCTAGGATCTAAACATTTTCAAATATCACTGTATAGGATTAGACCTGAATGAAAATCTTTGTGGCTCAATTTCATTTTTAGCATGTCCAGGCACACACACACACACACACACACACACACACCTCCAGGCACACACACACACACACACACACACACACACACACACACACACACACACACACACTGCACTGACACAATACAAAAATAGCACTGTTCCTGGAAAAGCAGTGCCATTCTGTATTTTGTCACTAATCCAAGCAGAGCACCAAATAAGCCAGAGTTACTATCTCCTGTTTAAAGCACAATATTTTTAAGACTCTTAGAAGTAGAGACAGACTAGACTCATTTCTCCTGGCCTAGTGCCCTTCCAATGTATTAATATCAGGGTTACAGAGCTCCTGAAACTTCGCCAAATTATAGAAGTCTGGGGTCAATGGGGTCTGATTGCCTCAGAGTGAAAAGAGAAGAAAGATTCCTAGTTTAAGCCACCATCTGGTGTTAAATCAAGGCACAATGTACAAAGAGGCTTGGAACCCCCCCCCCCCTAAATACACACATTGATCAGGCAACAAAACTTGTCTACATTTTCCTGCCAAACCAAAACATATCTGCTATGACAGGCCTCTTTGACCTAACTGGAAAAGGTACAACAAAACCTAGTGGCTGGAAGGTGATGCCAAAGTTTGAACTACCAACCCCACCCCCCAAAAAGATGCAAATTATTAACAATGACAGTAATTAAACATGTACATACATTACTAAAGGATATCGGAAACCCTCCATCACCTGAAGCTTCTAAATCAAGGCTAGAGATTTTCCTAAAAGGTTTCATCATTAGCAGGAATCCTAGTTTTCTCTGTTTAAAAATTCCAAATTCTCTCATTTAAAAAACCCAATATCCACATGTTTATGGATTAAAATGAAACGCCACTATATATATACATTAGCCAATTGCCCCGCCATTCCCTTTGTCCCCCTTAGCCAGCACTCCATGCCTTTACCACCTCCAGGGAGCAGGGCGGGGGGTAGCCCCCAGCTCTGTCCCCTCCATCCCTGCTGTCTTGGCGGCACTGTGCCATGTCGCCACCGCTGCCTCCTGTCTGGAACACACTTGGAGCACTCTGATTGGTTGCTTCAGTGACCAGAGTGCTCTAAGAGCGTTACAGACAGACAGACAGGCAGACTAAGCCCTTTATTATATTAGAATGTTGAACACAATGTTTTATTGATATATTTGCAATCGTAAAGCAATTTGGGACCCTATGAGTGCCTGAATCATTATAATAAATTCTAAACACCCACACAATCTGGCATTTTACTTTGTTATTTTTATCATAGAAAATCAGAGGTCCCTCTGCCCCCTTTGCTCACCAGGACATATGTCCAGTTGTGGCTGCCCCCTCCACTGCTTTGTGGCACTGAGCAGCCCTGATATGCCAGTGCCCGACTCCTGTCCATGTCCTTGCCATGCCCTTACCCCTCACTCCCAAGGTATACCCCTCCAGCCCTGCTGGTGCTCCTCACTCCCAACCCATAGCCCCCACCTTCCCAGGTGCCCCTTGTTCCTGACCCACAGCCCTCTGGCCCTGCAGGTGCACTCCCAACTTCCTCACTTCCAACCCACAGTCCCCTACTCCCCCAGCCCTGCTGGTGCCCCTCACTTCCGATCCATAGACCCCTGCCCGCCCCTCCCCCCTGCCAGGGCCAGCCCTGCCAGAGAGGGGCCCTCCAGCTGCTAGTTCTATTTTTTTTTTTTTTTAATCGATTGGTAAGCATTCTTATAGTGAACAGAGGTGCAGCAAGGCAACAATATATATACTTTTAAATTCACTTGGTAAAATGGTGTCAAAAGAAGGAACAGACGCCCGATCTTCTGACTCACAGCTCCATACTTTAAAAACAAGCCATGCACAGGACATATTGAATATACTAACACATAATCAGAGCTTGTCTGCAAAAACACTGTCACATTCTAATACATTTCAATTCTTAAAGGACAGAAGTGCTGAGATGGGATAATTAATAAAGCAATAATCCCCAAGAAATTGGCTATCACCACCACTTAATACTTTATTTTTAGTTAATGATCTGAGCTGGTTGACTCACTAATAAACTCATTTAATATTTTTCTTAATTGGCTACTTTTTTAATTATATTTTTAGCAGACACTAGCTTGTTGGCACAGAAAGACATATCCAGACCAATTGCTTTTTACGCAAAGTTACTGCCAAGTGTTTTTACCATCTGGACATCTACCTCTCAGGATTGAATGAGTCAATACCATGATATAATTGCTATCATCACATGGATGGTTGGCGCGGGGAAAAGGAAATAGATAGCAGTGCAGATAGAGATAAAAACACAGAAGAAACGATCCTGCATACAAAAAAAACCCTATAGCAGAGCTAGGCACACAACCAAACTCTCTGTAGGGCTTTGTTACACAGTGGGTGTGTCTATACATATTAAATCTAGTTTATGGAGCTCTTAACCTTTAAATAGCTTAAACTACTCATTATTCATCTCAAAATTATGCCATTCCAGAGCAGGATTCTAATCTGCCTAATTTTGCTCCTGTTCCATTGAGGTGTGGCCACTGCCTACAGCTATTCTGCCCAAGTTAATGTGTTCCAGCATCCCAAGATGCAGTGGCCCCTCCTGAGTCAGGGTGAGCAGGGATGTCAGGGATGGTTCTTCACCATCCAGGAACATTGGGCAGAACAAGTGCCACAGCCTTGGAGGACACAGTGGCCATGGTTCCTCCTTCTCCCTCCACATGCTGCCCAAGCTCTGATGGGCTCCTCAAAGTTCAGCCGGCAGGGTGCTGCCTCAGCTCCTGAGGGCCCAAACCCTTTTTTCCTCCAGAGATTGACCCCTCTTCACCACCACTGGTGGGAGCAGAAAGCAGATCTGGGCAGTGGGTGGCAGTGGGGTGGGGGCGGGGAGAAGGAGCTCCAGAGAAGAAAAAGAATCAGGGTCTTCAGAGCTCAAGTAGCAAGCCAGTCCAAGCAATGCCAGGAGGCATTCTGGCCACTGTACATTACTGGGCTGCAGAGCTCAATGCTTGATGGGAGCAGTGAACCTGTCCTGCCCCTAATGTATTTACTGGCATTGCAGCCAATGCCAATAAATACAACAAACTAAAAAAGAAACACACAAAGTATGAATACATTGTGGCTGATAGTATGGATTTCTTTTGAACTGAGAAACAGTTTACAAAAGCTCCTAGTTTTCATAAACTTCATAGACTTCATAGACATTAGGGCTGAAAGGGACCTTGGAAGATCATCAAGTCCAGACCCCGCCCGAAGGGCAGGAAGTCAGCTGGGGTAACAGGATCCCAGCAAGATAAGCATCCAATTTTCTCTTGAAGGTGTTCAATGTAGGTGCTTGAACCACCTCAAATGGCAGGCTATTCCAGACCTTGGGGGCTTGGACAGTAAAGAGATTCTTCCTTATGTCCAGCCTGAAACGGTCTTGCAGTAGTTTATAACTGTTCAACCTCATCATTCCTTGGGGCGCTCTCGTGAACAAATGTTCCCCCCGATACTGGTGGCCATCAGATCACCCCTGAGCCTGCGCTTTTCCAGGCTGAAGAGCCCCATAGCTCTCAGCCTGTCATCAAAAGGTCTGTTTTCCTGACCTCTGATCATGTGCTTGGCTCTTCTCTGGACTCTGGGTCCTGCCCCTGTTCACCAAGCCTCTAGTGGCAAGTCACAGCTGTGCAGGTGAGGGCCAATCACTATCTCATCAGAGTTGGTTTTTTGCCTTAAGATGTGACTGACTGCTCCACTAACAAGGCCCTTACTTGTACACCACTGCTTAATCCAAATGGCTATACTGTCCCATATAACTGTGACTTAGTCACTAAGGGCCCTGGCACACATTACACATAAAACATGATTAACCACTTAATCATGTTTTAAGTATTACCCAGCCACACATTAATGTAACAAATAGCATGTAGCTTGACAAAACAAGGAATAAGCTACAATGACAATGTGTAATAACTTTGTGGATGGTTCCTATCATTAATTAAATGTATGGCCAGGCTGGTGCTCCTGCCGTGAGGGTGCCCCTGAGGCTGGAAGGTGTATTCCTGAGGCTGGAAGCATGCATGGTGTGCCCCCACAGCTATTTTCCAGCTCAGGGGAGCCAGGGATTAGTACCCCAGCCTCCCCCTGTGCTGGCAATATGGCGTTATAGGATCTCATGCTCAATTCACAATCACACCTCCTGCTATGTCCATGTGGCATGACAGGAAGTGCAATTATGGGGACTAGATCAGATCCCCTCACACTTTTAATTTAATGTCTGCCAGGGATTTCACTTTCTTTCCAGTCCATCTATTCAGCTACAAATAGGTTAAAACGTTAAGCAATTCAAGACTCAGCATTTGTTCTCCATTATTATGAACTCTTTATATTGCTACACAAATATATTACACGGAGAGCTGCTTGGAAGTAAGATGAATAACAATATAATGCCTAAGCAAGAGTGATTTAAATCATGACTGAACCACAATGTGATTGTGCTTGGCAGCAACATTCTCAAACCTCCTTCACTGGCACATGTGGGCTTGTCATGCCAGATCATGGGCACTCAGGCTTCACTACAGGTCTGGAGAAACCAGGAAGTCAGAATACAGGAGATTTGTCGAGGGAACTGAGTCAAGGACCCAGAAGGTTGGGAAAAGCTCAAAATTAGGAAGCTATCCAGGTCAGGTATCTGGGAAATCAGGCCAGAGCCAAGTTAAGTATCTGAAGGGTCAGGCATAGAGCATGGTCAGGCCAGTCAAGTATCCAAGGAATCCATCAGTCAGTAGCAGCACAAGCCAAGGTTGCAGCAGCCCAGGTACAAAGTTGAGCCTTGTTGCCTGTATATTTCCCCTTCCAGATCAAGGGTTTATATGGTAAGGGGTAGGAGGTCAGCTGACCTGGCCTGGCCACTCCAGTGGCAGGGAGCGGCTGTGTGCCTAGCCCGAGATGGAGGATTCTGGCCTCCTATGTCTGGACCAATACTCTGTTGGGGATGTGGCAGATGGGGGTGAGCAGCCACTTCAAACAAACCAATACCCAGGTTCAAGGCTACAGCCTAAGTGACAGGGCTACTTCCTAAGCCAAAGACAGCAAGTGCACCTCCACACATTCCTATGGAGAAGATCAATTAATAAGACTAAAATAAACTGCCTCTCAGCAGTGGTAAGTCTTAGGCTCCCAGGTCACTTAGGCACTTTGAAAAAAATTACCTTAGATGACACAGGATACAGAACTTTTTTTATCTTTAAAGATAAAAGTTTTTTTAGATTAAACTAAATAAATAAAGTATTTTCTAACCTGAAGACGGGTACTTATTTAACATGTCACCCATCTATACAGCTGGGCAAATAGAAGATATCACCAAATAAATCCTTGCTCCTTATACAGTTCCCGGGCGATCATGGTTACAACAGTAGCCCAACCCTACTTTTCAAGTTAGTGTTTCATGTGTATATTTTAATTTGTGTATAATATGTGCATTTTAATCATTTACGCCAAGTGTTTAAGAGGCTTGTTAAAAAAAACAAGATAAAGTGAACATCTGCAATTGTACAGAGTTAGGAATATAACAGGTATATATCCTTATACACTTCAGAGCATAAGCCAACTCTTATCTGGTGGGGCTAAGAATAGACTTCACTTAAGGGTAGAGTAATTCTATAACTCTACACTATTGGGGTTTTTCCTAATTTTGTCCTACAGAATATGATACTAGCAACTGTTTGAGAAATGATAGTATGTGGACTATTAGACTGGTAAGAGGTGACAATTTCTGCATACATTATTGGTTCAAACCTAACTCAGGTCACTAGTAAACACCTGCAACTATTCCTGTTGCCTATCCAATGCCTTTCTGAGGGGAGTTTATCACCTATAGATGCCCACAACATAGAAAACTTAGTTGCAGTTATAGCAGATGGAAATCACTTGTTACATTTAAGACTGGCCTTTCCAGACCACAGCTAAGAAACATTGTTAAAAAAACAGTTCAGAGAAGGGGTAACTGGATCAGCAGCAGCCAAAAATATATTAGTTTCAAAATGTAGGGCTTATCATTTTTGTTGAGGGGGCTCTACATGCAGATGTTAATGAGCATTTGACATGATCAAGCCCATAAAGAAGGATTTAATATTACTTCATGACTGAAGTAGCAAATGATCAATTCTATAGAAGCAACAAATAACTTTGCCAGTAACTGCTATACTAACCAAATATTTTTAGAATGAGAACTGGATGGATAGGTTTACATTTATATACGATTAAGTTATTATACAAGCACACCCTCCATCAAGCATTTCTATTACTCAGACCAAAAGACAGAAGAAAGACATTAAAGAGCATGTATTCGTTGAGCAAGAGGTTGTATTCATTTATTATTTTCTCAATAGTGCTATTATTCATTTTAATTGAAATATTACCGGTACAAATTAAAAGATACAAGTGGTGAATTATCTAATTGGATGATCCAACCATTTTCTCTATGATGGTGCTACATCTTCATGGGACATGTTCAGTAGGGCTGTGCAAAATTTCACTGGGTGTTTCATTTTGAAGCTGTTTTGATGCGTTTTGAGCTTGAAACAGTGAAATCAAAATGAAATAAAAGCCTTCGAAGCAGCTTTGACATGAAACAAGGCCACTCAAAATGATTCAAGAGTTTCAAAACACTTCAAGTTTTGAAGCCAGGCTTACTTGGCTTCAGAGCCAGTCCCAGCAGACAGCAGCAGCCTCCTGTCATCCAGTGCAGATCCAGGTGCCCTGCCCCCTGGGAGGTTTCTGGCACATCCCCCAGGCCTCCTGGGGGTGCAGGCCCATGGATCTGCACGCCAGATGACAGCATGCTGTTGCTGCTGGCTGGGGCCAGTGGCAGCACCAATCTTCCTGGTGCTGGGGGCAGGCTGCTCCCAGTGCCGACCCCCAGGAGGGCTGCTGGACTCCTCCAAGGGGTGTGGACCCCTGATCTGCCTGCCAGATCACAGGAGGGTGCTCCTTCTTCCTGGGACCAGTGCTGGGCACAGCCTGCACCCAGTGCTGGGAAGATTGGTGCTGCCACTGGTCCCAGGTGGTAAGAGCAGCTTCCAGTCATCTGGCAGGCAGATCGAGGATCTGCCCACACCATCAGGAGGAGTCCGTCCGAGCCACACAGCCCTCCCGGGAGTGTGGACCCCCCATCTGCCTGCTGGATGACAGGAGGCTGCTGCTGCCACCTGGAACCAATGCTGGGTGCAGCACACACCCAGCACCAAAATGATTGGTACTGCCACTGGTCCCAGGTGGCAGGAGCAGACTCCTGTGATCCCGCAAGCAGATCGGGGGACCGCACCCCTGGGATGAGTCTGGCAGAGCCCCCACAGCCCTCCTGGGGGTGCAGGTGGGCCCCTGATCTGCCTGCCAGATGACAGAAGGCTGGTTCTGCCACCTGGGCCCAGCAGCTGCACCAATCTTCCCAGCACTGGGTGCGGGCTGCACCCAGCGCCAGTCCCAGGCGGCAGCAGCAGCCTCCTGTCATCCAGCATGCAGATCAAGGGACGCACCCCTGGGAGGAGTCCGGCACAGCCCTGCAGCTGTTGTGGGGTTGTGGGTCCCAGGATCTGCCCGCCAGATGACAGGAGGCTGCCGCTGCCGGCAAGTGACGGTTTTGCTTCTCAACACCTTGAGGTGCAGTTTCCCAGAAACTCATGCACCTATCTCCTTGAAGCTTGGCAGGCTTCATGCTTTCAGAAGGGGCTACCATCTCTACAAGTTCATCTGAATCAGGCTAGAAATGACAAAGTTATAGGCAGTTTTGTGCTTCCCCATTATAGCCTATGAGCGAAACGTCAAAACAGCGTCAAAACAGCGAAACAGTTTCAACAAAACAAAATGGAACAGTGCTTTCAAAATTAAATGAAACTCAAAACGAAACACTGTTCCATCAAAACGGAAGTGGAAGCAGAACAGTGCTCTCTCTCACAGCTCTAATGGCCAGTATAAGTTTGGGAACCTTAGTTCTTAATTTGTGCACATCACAATAGGATCATTAAGGTTTTCAGATGAGACAATGAGAGGGAATGACATAAGAATCTGCCTAAGGAGATAATGAAGATTATAATAACCCCTGAATATCTTTGGGCACATTTACACGTGCAATTAATGCAGATGAATAAACTCCAGAGCATATTGCTCTGAAGTTTAGTTTTGCACATTACATGGAGCCCAGTGAGTGCAGCCCAGGCTAGCAGGGGACCCAGGGGGTCAGTCTTCTAGCCTAGGGCTTCTCCAATGGGATTCCATGTGCAGCCAGCAAGGGG
>NW_005842807.1:589590-603236 GCF_000455745.1 Alligator sinensis | reverse complement strand
GTGTGCAAGTGGGTTTGGTGTGGGGGGCGAGGGGGGGGGGGGGGGGGGGGAGGAGGAGGGAGCAGCAAGGCAGCTGACACATGAAGGTGCTTCAGCACGGATGCTGGCCATGACTGAGCAAGCTGCTCCACAGCATGTGGAGCATGCTGGCTAGCCCTACGCTGAAGCACTCTTGTGCCCCAGCCCGCCCCATCACCATCTACATGTGCACAATTAGATTTCACAGATTTCATAGACATTAGGGCTGGAAGGGACCTCATGAGATCATCGGGTCCAGCTCCCTGCCCAAAGGGCAGGAAGTCAGCCAGGGTCAGATGACCCCAGCAAGATAATCATCCAAACACATTTTGAACATGGCCAGAGTAGGTGCTTGCACCACTTCTGGAGGGGGGGGATCTAGTCCAGACTCTGGAGACTCAGACAGTAAAGGAGTTTTTCTTATATCCAGTCTAAAATGTCTTCCAGCAGTTTGTGATCGTTTGACCTTGTCTTCCCTTCTGGTGCCCCGGTGAACAGACATTCTCCCAGATACTGATGCATACCCCTTATGTACTTATAGGCTGCCACCAAGTCCCCCCTGAGCCTACACTTCTCTAGGCCACCAAGTCCTCCCCATGCCTCTCAGCCTCTCCTCATAAGGCCTGTTCTCTTGACCTCTGGCCATGTGCATGGCTTTCCTTCAGACTCTCTCAAGCTTCTCCACATCCTTTTTAAGGTGTGGAGCCCAGAATTGGATGCAGTACTCCAGCTGTGGCCTCACCAAGGCCGAGTAAAGTGGAAGGATGACATCTTGGGTCTTGCCTGAGATGCATCAGTAGATGCAAACCAGGATTTTATTTGTTTTGCTGACTGCTGCATCACATTGGTGGCTCCTACTCATCTTGTGGTCAGTCATGACCTCCAAGTCTCTTCCGGTCATGATGCTAGTGAGTTTAGCACTGCTGAGCCTATAGGTATGATGTAGGTCCTTTCTCCCAAGGTGGAGCACCTTGCATTTCTATGTGTTGAATATCATCAGGTTGTGATCCACCCACCTTGCAAGCATGTCCAGGTCGTCCTGAACTCCCAGTTTATCCTCTAGAGTGACCGTGCTTTCCCATAATTTGGTGTTGTCTCTGACCTTACCCAGTCCACTGCTAACACTTGAATCCAGATTGCTTATGAACATATTCAAGAGTACTGGTCTGAGAACTAAACCCTGGGGGATGCCACTGGTCACCATGCACCATGTTGACTCTGTTCCATCAACGCTTACTCTTGGTCTGACCACAGAGCCAATTCCCAGGCCATCAGACCATAAGGCTTTTGAGGCCTCAGCTCCTCAATTTTACCACAAGGACATCATGGGAGACCAAGTCAAAGGCTTTTTTGGAATCCAAGTAAATTACATCAGTCCCCACATCCAGGTAATACCTGGTCATAGATGGAAATGAGGTTGGTCAGGCATGACCTACCTGTAACAAAGTTGTGTTGGCTATCTCTCAGAATGATGCCTTCCATTAGCCTGATGTTGATGGATTCTTTAATAATTTTTTCCATGATCTTTCCAGGGATTGAGATCATACTGATTGGCCTGTAGTTCCCTGGGTCTTCCTTCCTTCCCTTCTTGAAGATAGGCACCATGTTGGCCCTCTTCCAATCTTTAAATTATTGTGCTGGTTGATAGTACTTGTGTCTGATGGGACTATCCAATGACACAGTGAATTAGGCTACTGCACCTTAATTGTCATAGACGTGTAGATGGTGATGGTTTACAGTGCAGTAGATTAGTCTACTGCACAGTGGATATGGCTACAGAAGACACTTTACTGCACAGTAGACTAATTTACTGCTCAGTAAAGCATCACCATCTTCACATATGCACCATTTACTGCGCAGTAAATGAGCCTATTGTGCAGTTGGCTATTATCTGTAAATACAGGTAGTAAACTAACTGTGTAGTAGTGCATATATAGACCCTGACCAAGAGGAAATTTGCTACTGGTCATCCCCAACACTACTGAGCCAAAGCCACTGGGACCTGGTCAGCACTGGGATGGGGTAGCCCTTTGTCCCCGCAACCCCTCCCCCATCCCAGTGCTGCTCAGCTCCTGGCTCCCCTCCGGAGCCTGGAGCTGAGCAGCATTGGGACTGGTGAGCACTTTACTTCCCTGCACCACTGAGAGCTTGAAATTTCTGGGGGCAGGGATTCTGGAAAACCCTGCCACTTCTGGGGCTAGCACCCCAGGGGAGCCTGTTGCAAGGGGCCAGAGCAGGGTAGGAGCAGCCCTGTACCAGGCTGCTCCTATTGGGAGCAGATTTGCTTTCAGGGAAGGTTTACTGCACAGTATTTTACTGCACAATAAGCCTTTATAGCATTAATAGCATGTGTAGATGTTCCAAATAAATTTCACACTGTGCCCACTTTGGCCTATTTTTAACTGGGATCTGAAATTTTTAAGATAGTATACACCTGCTTTAAAAAATACTCATATTTTGGACTCAAATACCTCTCAAACTTTGAAGCAAATCAAAATTCTGATGTCATGTCTTGGATCCTCGTAAACCTAATCTGAATTACAATTTAAAATTAAGCCAATTCTCCCAATTATAGCTCACCCCAACATTTGCATTCCGTGGGCATCCCTAAGTTTGAAGCCATGGACATCCCTAACTTCAAGGTGCAGGGCCCATAAGAAAGGATCTTATAACCCCAGTAGCACACAGAGCTTCTAAATTTCCTACTGAAAAACAAGGAACCAAGCCTCAGTTGGAACTGGAAGAGTCTCAGGTCTTCCAGGCTCAGTGTTAAGGAGCTAGAACCTGGATTTTAAAACCCCTGGTTATAGTCAGATCTTGAAGAGCTTCCAAAGGTATCAGCTCCTAGCAGCTCTAGGGCTTCAAGGTCCTGAACTGAAAGAGAGTTAGGATTTAGGGTTTTTCATGATCTCAGTTGTGGACCCAGATCTTTCAGAATTTCCTGACTGGTTGCTAAGGAGGTATGAACCTGAGAACACAAAGAATTTAAGGTTCCTGAAAAAGCTAGAAGCTGCAGCTAGACTTAGGTCTTTTACATTTTCCACACTGGGCAGTTTCTTGTCTTTGAGATGGAGTTATCAAAGTTTCCAGGCTCCATACAGGAACTGAGCTGGGAGCCTACAGACCCTAAGAACCCAAACTAGAGCAGGATCTCCAGGTCTCATAATGACTCATCAGAAAGCACAGAAGTCCTGGGATCTTTATGACAGAGCTGCCCTATACCTGCATAAGTGTACAGTTTTGGTGCCCATGAAGTAAGGAAGCCTATAGGAAATTAATCTCAAACCTAAGGATATGGCTATAGTTACTTTATTTCAAAGAATGGAAAATTTGAGTCTAGTGTTTAAAGTTTAAGTCTAGTGTCTATGAGTTCATGGAAAAAGGATTTTCAGAGAGGCCCAAAATCCATTGTGGGGAAATCTGGAATTTGGAGACTAAGGGCAGAGTGCTGGAATTGAAGTACAAACCCAAGAGAGAAGTCTGAGCCCCTAGCTGAGGCTAAGAGAGGACCCGAAACAGTACACTCTACAGAGAGACCAGAGATATGCTTCTCATATTAGAAGGTACTTGGAACCATGACAAGAGTTAGATTGAGAAACTCCAGGACAGAAAGCATTTTAAGCCTGAAAGGAAAGCAGAAAATATTTAAAGAATTAGCCTCCAAGTGCTGACTGTTGTTTGAAATACTCTTGAATGTGAATTGACAAGAAACCTAGGAGAGAATCTGAGGCAGGTTAAATGAAATGCTATACTACTTGAGGTCATGATCTAGGACTGTACTTTACCACAGTTCTATATAATCCTTTCTCCAGCAGGCCTTGTTATATACGTAGATCTTCTGTCTTTAAAATAAATATGCAACACGAATTACATAAGTTTCCAACCTCAGATGTATCCTTGTGTTTAATATGCTTACTAGAGTTTAAAAGCATTGCTGTGTAACCCAGATAAAATAACTGACACCAAAAATGCACGAGTATCTGTATGTCTGCATTCTAGTTAGAAAAGGAAGTTCCTGTATGGATACTGGTATTGTCCTTATCTCAAAAGTCAAAGAACACCAATCAGTTGTGAGATAACATTACAGATGTTACATTACAGATGAGAAACTTGGGCACAGGGGGACTCTGTGATTTTCAAAGTACTTCACCAACCAGCGTCCACTAAGTTTCTATAGGATTTGGGCAGCAAATTCCCCTTACACTCCTTTGAAATCTCTCAGCATAAGCAACTTCAAATACAGCATCTGCAGCAGTTCAGAAATTCAGCTTAGATGTCCCCAAGCTAGAAGTCAGTGCCTTAAGTATAAGACAATACTTCTTCCCAGACACAAGGAAAGAACTTCTAAATTGTTTACTGATAGGAAAAATGAGATAGGACAAAGGCTGTTATCACAAGATTTCTAGCTCAATTTTACAGATCAAAGAAAGCTGCATAGTTTGGAACTGAATCTCAGAACATATTCAGGTTCATTAATCATTGGTTAAAATCTATTATAGTGAAACTTGAGCACAACTGAGTGAAGACTGCAATAAATATTCATGGGAATTTATTTACATAAAGGCAGGGAATTCACTTACCCTGCATTCAAGGCCTTTGTATTTATACTGAGGAAACATTCATATGACTGCCTATTTTGTTTCCAGGAAAGTGAAAATCCTGCAAATACACACACAAGCAAATAAATCACTAGTATCCACATGCAAGTGAATATGTCCCTAAAATCAATGTCTATAGTTAATTTATTAATAGAAAAATAGATGATAAAGTAAAATATCGAGTAAATTTTGCTTTTGCATATTCCCTGAACTATAGTAGTAAAACATCACTACAACACTACTGGGAAAATAGCTACATTTGAATATAGTATTTTGTAAGAATAATGTTAAAATAGTAGTTTTATAGCAAAGACCAACAAATTGTATTTCATGCTTGGGGATAATTTTGTGGGGCCACTAAAGCAGGCAGATGCCTAAAAATATGTGTTCCTTATACAGGCTTTACTATATTTCAAATGACAGAATGGCAGGCATGAAATGCAATAGAAATATGTAAAAACATGGTAGTGGCTAGATTCTCACTAAGAGCCTTTGGTGCTATTCTCCCTAGTAAAGCACTTTATACTAAAGCAATGAAGTTACAGGTAAGTCCAGATGAGCAGGGGTACGCGGTCTTTGCTGCCACAAGCTGCATGTGATGAACTTTAAAATGTTTACCACAATGCAAATTTTGCAGTATGGTTGCAAAATTTCCTACCAGGATTTCCTGGTAGCAAACCCCCCCCCGCAACAACACATGCAAAAAAAGCATGCACCGACACAAATAGAGGCCTGGACCTCTGGAACAACACTGGCTACTGGCCACGCCTCCATGCTGCCCGAGTTGTGCCCCTGCTGCTCCAGGATGCCACTAGGCCACCAGGTAACACTGCTGGGGCCAGCACCTGTGGAGATGCTGGCCCCAGCCTCCAGCTCTCCCTGGCTAAAGAGTTGGGAGAAGCTGGGCAAGGGCAGTTTGCCCGAGGCAGGACAATTTGTCCCGTAACATAGTGCACGTGCAGGGGCATGCACGGTTTCACAAAGTAGTGGCACAAATTTGTGCTGCTGCAAGTGCAGGTTCCTGCTCTGGATGAGGTCATAGAGTCAGAGATGTGCTGCAGTGATGCACAGATTGCTAATGCTGACACTGTGCACCCTTGGGAGCAAGATATTTGACATCTGGTCTTAAAAAAAAAAAAAAGAATGAGCCATTACAGAAAAACCCAAGAAAACAATCAACTTCAGCAAACAGAAAGCACTCAGATCCAGAACTTGTCAAGATGGCATAATACTATTACTAAGATAACCTTCTAATAATGCAAAAGATGCTCATACTCAATAAGTATGCCAGACAACAGCATCAGAAGTAGCAGAGACGGTGACAACTGACTTCTCAGTCGCATGAAAAAGTGCTTCCTTGAATCAAAACAACCTTTTGTGTTTTAACACTGAATATAATTTTAAAATAGTTTACAATGTTATATGGTCATTCAAAGCAAAGCTGCAGTGGGTGTTTGTGCTTCTGAAGTAACTTGCCCTGCTATGCAACGTGCATCCTTCACTGATTAAAGCATTTGTCTTCTGTACAAGCGCAAAACAGAGCGGTCAGAATGGAATGGGAATGTGGAAAAAAAATCTATAACGTACTTAAATAACTTCATATGACGAGTGCTGGAAGGCTTGGGAAATACCACACAAGGCCTTTCACTCCTAGATTACCAGGTCAAACCCTGCAGAGTAGTGACAAAAGATTGTTACAAGCTGATGGTTGTTTCTTGGCCTATATGAAATGATTCTGAAGAATCCCAGTTCAGCTCAAGTGAGCAGATAGATATATGAGCAAAAAACGTTGTCGTAAGTGACAACAGATCCTTCCTGTTTGGATGAAATCTCAGCAGAATAAATTGATGATAGGGATTGGACTACAGAGCAGCATAAGGAAAAGATGCTGCAGCTGCTCGTGCCTCAGGAGGGGAAACTGTTCTTATGGTTACAGCACAGATTTGAGAGTTGTATTCCAGCCTCTGCCACATGTTCTTTTATGATCTGGAGCAGTTATTTTAACCTCCTTTTAAATCCTTGTATTTCGTTCAAAGAAAATACAGACAACAAGTGCTTATTCTAGTGAAATTACAAAACACATGGAAGTTTACAAACGGAAGGTGCTAAAGAGTAAAAAGACTACTTGAATTTCCTAACTTAAGATTCATGCACTTTTCTTCACTAAATCCAGACTTACGTCAATACATTTTTTGTGTATCAAATACTTTCTAACATATGCAACAAACATCAACAAGCAAATTACCCAGATATACCAAACTGCTAATTATAGTTCTCATTGTATGAGTTCTAAAATAAATGATAGAACAATGGGGGGAAATATTCACAGAAGAAAATTTGACTTTTCATGTATTACAAGCCACTTAGTTTCTCTCATTTGCCCTTATATTGAGTCCTTTGCAGTAATATAAAGTGAGGGAGGGAGGGATTTGGGCAGCAGTGCCAGGAGCAAAAATAACAGCTGCTGCTGTAACTGCCTGGCTGTTCATCCTCTGATTTGTGTGCTTCTGCAGCCACTGCCCAGGACAGCACTGCTGAGTTACAACTCTGCCCCTTAATGATTAGTCTTCTCTCCAAATTAAGTAACATATACACTGCAGTCACTTTAACTTATTGTTCACTTTCCCCATCATGTGGAAAAGTTCAAACTACCAAAATTTGGGCACCTTTTACTAAGGCAAACTACACCTTCTTCTCCCCACAACATCTCCTTTGTTTGCTTCCTTCCCTCCTTATCATCATTTTCCATAAAAAGGAAAGGAAGAAGACATTCAGGAGAGAAGAGAACGGAAGGCTACAAGGTAGATCAATAGTAACTCGTTCTTTCTTGTTCATACTCTTTTTCTTCTATCATATGAAGAATTTAAGACAATCAGTTTATACAATGAACCATCCAACAGGAAGACATGATGTTGAAGTGGTTTTGAAAACTGTAGGTATTAAGTTTATCTTTCTCATTTATATCCACCCAGCAAAGTGAGGCAAAATTATGATCCATCGTTGACAATGATGTTAGCTATTGCGAAGAGTTCTTGAAAATAAACCAAAAAAAAATCCTATATTTCCCTTTAATGTGTTCTATATGAAACAAGCTTGGTAAGTTTGTTGTTCCTGAAGGGAGGGAAAATAATTGAGTTAGAATGACCATAGGCCATTTGCCCCAAAATCCAGTCCTATGTAAGGAACAAGTGTCCAAGGCAAATTGAAGCCAAGTTTTTCCAGCACCTTCCACTATCCACATATGCACACACACACACAGAGGAAAAACCAGGAAGTTTAAAAAAGCTGTTTCTCCAACGAACCTCAAGCCAGGCACTGGGATGATTTAGTCAGGGACAATCCTGCCCTGAGAATGGGATTAGACTAGATGACCTCCTGAGGTTTCTTCCAGCCTTACTGTTTTACGAGTGTGTGTCATACTAGAGACCAGCATGTAAAAGAATTATTGTCAGAGTTAAGAAATGCAGAAGAATAAACTTTCTTGTTTAACTATCACAGGATATACTGAGGAAACAACTCTATGAAAGCTGTTCTGAAGGAGAGGGTGTTGAAAAACACACATAAGACTAGAAAGCGACAGCCTACCAGACCTCCAAGGAGGAGAGAGAAACCGTAACTCAGAAGAGAAAGCTGCAATATCTTCTTTGACCTAACAGAATCAAATGCAGACTTTTTGTGATGAAAAACTCAAGGGTGTAATACACCTATACCAATGCTAGTTTATTTAGTCTAATAACTAAACTTCTCCATTAAGGCTGTCCGTTCAATGCCTCTACAACCTTGAAGGTGAATCCTTCCATTTCCTTTCAGCTTCTCTCATGTTCCAGGCCATGAACTTCAGGAAGATGAAGTTTGAAAATAGAGGGAATGCAGTAAAGCAACCCACAACCTGTACCTAGCACTAATGAAAGTTTTACAGAAATCTGTATGTGACATCTGAACATTTGTTCAGGGTACGGTGGAAGAACTGTGAATATTCTGACTAACATCTTACTTGACTTGACAGCTTAAACTCTGATCCAGGTACATGTCAACTGGCTGAACTAACACAGGATAATTAAAATGGGAACTCCATATATTACTTATTTCAGGAGCTACTGGAACAAAAAAAGTGTATAAGCCTAATTGGGCAGATTTAGTATGACTCTAAGGTCGAGATACTCATCCCCATTTAAAAGAATCCATCATATCTTGGAAATGAAGGACCCGGAGTCTGTCACTGTGACAACAATAGCCTTAAGTGATCTAGCTGTGGTATGATTTTACCACCTCCAGGATTGTGCAACCAAAAAAAAAAAAAAGCTTCTTTTTATAGCATCAGCTTGGGAGAGCAAACTCCTCTCAGGTACAGAATCTGGTTTGATATATAAATTCATTCTTGTTATATATGACCTCCATTAAGGCTGAACAACTTATATAGCTGACAGAGTTATATAGTTGGAAGGAAATTACCATCATGCATATGGAAAATGCTGGACCTAAGAAAATAAATAAAAGTGAACAAAACTCACAAATGAAGAGGACAGATTTGATTTGTGTGTTAGCAATGGCAGCTGTCTTACAAGATTTACTATTACTCAGTAACAATTTTTATACTAGTTTCCATAGCAACTGCCACCTGACACACCTACCTGCCCCTGAGGCAGAGAACATCTCATCACAGCAACAAATACCATCACTTTGCACTTTTTATAACATCAGTCAAGAGATTAAGTTAGATTTGTACTAGGGGAAAGAAGGGTGACCTTTATAGGTGCTCTTTCAATTTACTCCAAAAAGTATTACTTTAATCGGTTGTTTTATTATTATGAGTTGTTTGGTAATATCATGAAAATACAAATATACTTGCCTTTGGAATATTTCATAAGGATGAACTCTTTTTATCAAACCATTTGGCTCTATGGTAGTAGAAAAATTTGGAAGGAAAACTAACAAACACGAGGGAGAAAGGACCAGTGCCATAGCAAGGCAGGAGGGGGGAGGTCAAGTGGGGTGACATCCCCAGGTGCCGAAGCGAAGGGCCACCAATGGGCTCTGCCTAGAAGAAGAGAGCTGAAAGCCACTCTGCAGAGGTGCTGGGATGGTGGAGGGAGGCTCCCGCCACTGCATGCACTCCTGAGCAAGCATGGGGGGGGGGGGGCATGTACCCCCTGGATATGTGCATGGGGTGAGAGCAGGCGGCTGCTGTGGGCTTGCCCTGGGCACCAAACTTCCTTGCTACAGCACTGGAAAGAACACAAAACCAGAGACAATTAGAGCAACAACAAGAATATTTGGTGTTCAGATTCTGTCAGTTTGGAACCCCTTTGCCCATGCTAGTGTGCATTGGAAGGACTGGCAAATTCAATTAATTCTTCAAGTCATTTATGCCCATTATCGAGATCTCTGACATCTATTCTTTCTTCAGCCCCAAGGCCTGGCAGTTATAAACAGTGGGTATATTTTTACTTACTTCCTAGAAAATTCCAGGAGAGTTGGAAATAAGACACATACTAAACACAGTTTGTCTCACTGCAACTATTTCAAGTCAGGTGAGTAATTTCTTGAAGAAATATTTATACCTACAACAAGTATTACAACAAACTGTTTTATAGATGCATTGCCTTCTACCAATATAAATTGTTTCCATTCCTTTACAGAAATAAACTCTCCCAGCATAGGAACTTTTATAGTGATGTACCAGCACTGACTCTTTGGATCCTGTAGAACTTTAATCACAGTACACATTACATAGATCAAAAGCTAGCTCACTGGACTTACAAGGTAATTTTTAATGGGGATACAGGGCACTCTGTGTAGACAGGATTAGCACATAATTCACTTCTCAGCATAACACAATGCCTGCCCCGATTTCTTGCTTATTGCTTACATTGCAACAAACTGTATGCTCTGGACACCAGTTAAGTATACACTATTAGCCCCACTGTCTACTTTGTACCTGTACACAGTGTAACAGCAGTAAAAACACTGAAGGGGAATAATTTATCAAAGGGTTGCTATTAGATGCCTGGAAAATGATGAGAGCTACTTAGTTTCATGGTTGTTCTCTCCCCTCACTCTCAAGGCTTCTATCAGTAGCCCTAAAACTGACTATCAGAAACCTTGAAAATGATGGAAGCTACTGAATTTGGGGACTGCTAATACTACAGTCCTGACAGTGCTATAAGCAACACTCATTATATTCAATGCTGTGGTATTATCACTTTCAGGGTCTCTAATACACCAGATCTGACAGCACTGTGTAGTTAATGAGCATCATTCATATTAAATTCAGATGTGCGTATACTCCCAATAAGTATATAATCTTTTCAATCCTGAGGCTATGCACTTAAATAAATGATACCAAATAATGTGTTTGCATGTGCATGCACACATGCACACACACACATACACACACAAAAATGATAAGCCAGGCCATTTGGAGCCGAGTCTCCCAGAGGCTGGTTCTTGGTATGCTATTACATATTTTAAACTTTGCTGATACTTTTTGCATATGACTCATAATTTTGAGGGTGGTAAATAATGAGGACAGGGGCCTGCTAAGGTGTGGTTTGAATTGAGTGGTTAAATGGTCAACAAAAAATGTATTTAAATACAGTCAAATGCAACGATAATGCATCTGAGAATCAAGACTGCAGGTTCAAACTACTTGGTAGAAGACTATCTTACAAAAAAACAGCAACACAGAGGATAATGGAATTCTCAGTGCAATGTGCCAAGAAAGATTACTGTGATCTTTGAATGTACAATAAAGGGAATATCACATAGAAGTAATAAAATACACAGCAGTGGTAAGGCTACTGCGAGAACAGTATTTCCTGTTCGGTATTCACCCTTCAAGGAAAATGTGAAAATACAGGTCAAAGTTTAAAGGAGGTCACAAAAATGATCAGGGTCCTGGAAAAGGAGTCTTATGAAAGAAATGGTTGAGGCACTGCTTGATGTCTCTGTGTAGGTACTTACATATTGGAGGGGAAAAAAAGAATTGCTAGAGAGGTGAGGGGGACTTTCTACTCTCACTGACAGAAGCACAACCGGTTCTGAAGGCTGGAAGTTGAAAATAGACAAAATCAGTAGAGCAATGAGATGCAAATAATGAGATGCACTTGGATTTGATCCAACTTCTGGGAGTACTCTAGCCTGTGTGTATAATGAATAGGCTGGCTGGTCATGGTTCTTCCTTCTGGTCTTAGAATCTGCATATCCCTCTATTTTTAGCCTTCCTTTACAATTGTTTATGTTGCTCTGAACATGTTCATAACACTTGCATCTCTGTGTTAATATGATGATTATAATCTAATTGTATGTTTCAGAACTCCATTCAGTCACCTGCATGGGTCAGGAAAGATTTTTTCCCTTCTATTGCATAATCAGCCAGAAGTGTCCTATTCATCCCCTTCCAGCTCACATTCCTCTGAAGCACCAGAAATTGGACAGCTGGAGATGGGACAGGGCTCAGAGGCAGTGCAGGGAATCTGTGATACTTGACTGGTTTGATTTACTCATGGGCTCATGGTCACACTGTTCATCAGATCTAGAATGAGGAAGGTGTTTGTCCCCAAATCAGACTGTCAGGGGCCTGAGACGAAGAAGAGGATCTCTTTTCCCCACAACACATTGTGTGGTCCCTCCTTCTGTGATCACCTGGGCACATCTCATCTAATCAATTCTCTTCCTTTGCAGAGGCCTGGATACAGGTGGCACCTGTTCTCTGCTGTATAACTCTAAAGTTGAGTAAGATTAAAGAAAATAAAAGCACTGAGCTCTGTATAGCAATATCTGAGTGAAATTTAATGACCTGTGAAATACAGGAGGCCAGGCTCAATGATCTAATAGTCTCTTCAGGTCAAACTCTATGAAATATCATTTGGTAAGAACACTGACACTTTTGTATAGATGACCCCTAAGTATTATATTTCAATTTGCATCCAGGAACTTGGTTCGTGACATTCTAAGGATAAGAAGGGATTATATACATGACACAAACCTGGTATCTTAATTTAGCGCTATAGAGAACAATTAAAAAGATTTTTCAGGGATGAAGAAACTTAAAGAGAGACACTGAAAAGACTAATACTGGGGAGGTTTGGAGAGCATCTATTCATGAACTTTAAAGAATGGAGCCTTACAGACTGTGTTCTGGTATGAGATGGTACACTGGTACTGTTTAAGGTCAAAAGGAGAACAGTGTTGCATATCTAGTGAAAACAAAACAAAACAGTGGAATATCTTAAGGTATTTTCAGGCCTTGGGTGGTAGGGTGAAGGAGAATGAACAAGTCTGAAGATCTATATTGTCAGGTTACAGTGGTATTCTGTTTATGTTCCTTGCTGTTTAAGATACAAAACCATAATTCAAGTGTGAGAATCAGGCCCCATAATCCACCTACCAGAGGTAAAAATAAATAATCCATTATTCATGTTATTTAACTATTTTAGCTTCACTTATGACATTAGACATTTTTACATGTGCTGGGAGGGGGAGGGGGAGACACTTCAATTAGAGTGGCTCAAGAGTCACTCTAATTAAAGCACCCAGAGCATCTCATGTACCAATGTCCCCATACTTCAAAATGGCGGCAGGGGTATTTCATCTAAAGCTCATCAAATGAGCTTTAGTTAAAGTGCTCCCACTGCCATTTTGAAGCATGGGGACACTGACACATGAAATGTGGAGGCTGGCTTGAGTGTGGTAATTACCTTTTAAACACTCTCATACAAGAAGACCACTGAACCAAATATTTTTACATGAAAAAAAAACCACCAAAAAATTAGAAATCAGAATAGTAGTAATTGCTTATTTAGCAGTTTCTTTTGAAATGCGCATGCATACATTTTATAAAGCTTGAACTGAGTTACAGTAAAGTTAATTGCCTGCAAAAGCCAGGGTAAGTTTCTTTAATGCATGAGAGTGTGAGAAGAAAAAGAACAGGGGAATTCAGTATATAAAGGGAGGGATAAATAGATAAAGATTACATGGATTTGTTAAAATTCAAAGGTATTTTAGCCTGTATAAGCAGATTAATAGGGA
>NW_005842807.1:588452-589580 GCF_000455745.1 Alligator sinensis | reverse complement strand
AAATACTGTAAATGGGAAACTACATATTGACATATACTTTGTGTTGGTTATGTATAGTGATATGAATGTTGGGGTAAGGGTCAGACAGATGTGCCACTATCTTGAGATACATGCAAGCAATAAGTAGCTATTAATGTGAGTTGCCAGGAGGTGGTAGGAAGCCACTTGGTTGCCTTCAGTAAGCAGCTGCTGTTGCATAGTAGAAGTAGACACAAGGACACCTAAACCACCTTCACTTACATTAGCAGAGTTTTACTCCTGGATTCTTCCAGGGCAATCGAGTACTAGGTTGGGCAAAGTTGGTCTGGTTTAGAGGTCTGTCATCTGTCTGTTATTTTTTTTTTTTAATGTTAATGTAGTGCAGTGTAAACACATCTGTTTATGTTTTCACTGTCAAGGGAACACACATTCTTTTTCTGACTCTACTGCTGACTTGTGTGAAAATTAAGGCTTATCTGCCTAAGTAAAGCAGTTGGACATCTACTGTTGAGAAGCATTATTTTAGGGTGACTGTTAATATGCACCTAAAAAAATTCCTCAACCGTCTCTTGGAAAAGCTAAAACTTAAATCGGTTTGGTGCACAAGGATAACACATTTCTTGCATTAGTCCATGTCAGCAATATATTTACTTACAACTTCACAAACCTTACACTGGCAATTTTAATTGAACAAATACAATAAGAGGACATTAAATTTACAATAGACAATGGTATCATTTTATGGCATTTCAACAGTAAAAAAGGAAATGGTTCTAAGACCACTGTGCCTGTTACTTCTTAAATAGCTGAATTATCGTAATTAACTCAGTAGGAAAAAAGTAAAATTAGAAAAGGTGGGGTGATGGAAGGGAAAGCTATTGATACTCTTTTTTCACTCAGAAGTCATTGGATTAAATTTCAATCAGCTATAGAAGGAAATCAAAGTGGAAGAGATGAATAGCAGTGCCATATGTCATACATCATTTCAGCTAGAGTGGATGCATGGCTGCTGTGCAGAATTTTGCAGCAAATATTAATTTAATTGAATCCAGCAGCAGTTCCAACTTAGCTCAGGAGTTCGACTGTGGTACTTTGTACAGCTTTGCACGAGGTTTACATTTGGCAGGAGCCTGTGCATTCTCACTCCAT
>NW_005842807.1:557292-588421 GCF_000455745.1 Alligator sinensis | reverse complement strand
ATGAGTGCATCACAGGAGCATTCTCCAACCCCAGAGGAGTGGTGGGGGTGGAGGATTCCAGCTGCATTTGTTCACATAAGAACTCCCTGTTCACTAGTCTAGGAAACAGCCATGGCATCGAGTTCAGAGGAAGCTTGTATTGTGCCAAGTTGGCATCTGCTGGGAGGGAAAGGAAGCTACTGAAAAGAGAGAGAGAGAGAGAGAAGGGAAGGGGAGGGGAGGAGAAGGGAGGGGGTGGAGGGAGAGGTCCCAGGGGTGGAATGTAAAAATAAAAACCAAGGTGTAGTCCCAGATCAGTGCAGGGTAGGGACTTAAATACAGTTTTTGGCCTAAAGTGTCAAGATAAAATGCCAAGACAGTAGGAAAACTAGTCAGGAGAGCTCACCTGCTGCAGCCATGCCATCTCAGACAATGATCTTGTTACAGTTTAAGCTAAGCAGTGGTGAGCTCAGTTGACAAATGTTACAGCTTGAAGAAAAAACTAAGATGCTATGTACACTACAGGATGTTTTTCTCTTTGCTAGAGAATGCTTTTCCACTACCAGTGTGGTAGCTCAGATGAGATATAAAGAGAAGGATCTCCTTTCTTTTGATATTTAAAGACCCAGATAAATCTTATAAAGATTTCTGCCCTAGAAGTCTGGCTGAATTTCAGTGTTGGAACTATATTCCAGCCATCTTAAGTTTTCATCTGATATCACATTAGATGGATATGACTGGATGTCACTTTTTATTTCTTCTGCAGCTTCTAAAGTACCAAGTTTTGTGTAAGTGCCATCAAAATGGTTGTAGCTTGCTATTTCAGGAAGTCAGAAGGTAGTACAGGGTGCACCTTAGGTCAAGTACAGAAGTTACACTTATTGCATGGTAAACACGCAGAAAATGCTACAGCTGTAACTGAACAGACAGTCAAGGCACAGAGAGTGCTGTAAAAATGGTGGATCCTGCTCTAAGATAACCCTAGATGGATGTGTTATCAGACTTCAGTGCTGTAGGTGACGGTGCTGTAATGAACATCTATACCACATCCCATTGTGACTCATGGTAGGTCGCATTTTGCCAACATTCAATGGAGCATTATGGCACACCGCTCACCCCCTCTCACAGGGAGGTGGTCTAGCGAGGCCAGAGCTCATCTCCTTTGCCCAAGTGCTGGGCCAGCCCTAGCTCTGGGCTCTCAGTAACCTGAGGTGGCAAAGCCTCTCTTTTCAAACCCTCCCCTGCTGCCTTTTTTCCCTCCAGCCAGCTATGAGCCACTGTCTTGTATTATCTCTCGGTGCACAGAATCCATCTACCCCATCTGGGCATTTGTAAAAATTGCAGCTTTCAATTAAGTGTTGTGCTGCTTGCTGGACACCTCATTCACACAGGAGGCTGTCCAAGATGTTCATTTTATACAGTGTTGTTTTGAAGTGTCTGTATCCATATCTCAATCTATTCAGCCTGACCCACACTTCTCTGTCAAGGTCATGCCCAATGGGGGACTCATTTGGTAGACTCGTTTGGTACAAATGGAGGACTCGTTTAGTACAGAACATTGTTGGAATAGATGTTAGACTGGATTAGTCTGACCAATCATTTCATTTCCATTCACCCCATCTCTTACCTAAATTTAGCGCAGCATAGGCCACACTACCTGCCCTGCTAGGCTCTCCATGGGCATAGAAACCTGGCAGCAAGGGAGTGGTTAAGGTCTACCTACTTATGCCACTTAGTCTAATGCCCTAGAGTGCAGGGAGTACATCTCTGTGTGTGTAAGCTCTGCAACCTATTATGTGTCTCTGTGCATTAAGTACAGTGTTGAGCTTTTCAATGTGACAACTTCTGAACTGTACAGGAGCACAGTAACCTGCTGGGGCATATATCATTACAAGTGTGGTGGGTCTGAGCACTTTGAATTTGGCACTCCATGTTGTGCTGACTAAACATCTCAAAGCAGTTACCCATGCAGAGACTTTACTGATGACCTTCTGACTGTGATGCTTATAGGTGAGGGAACAACAGTCTAATTCGACACCTAAGCAGGCTTGAGTATACTCAAGGATGTGGTTGCCTACTCTGATATTCAGTGTGGTCTTGGCTCAATGTTTATCTAGGTGGAAGAGTGATGATACTGATTTATTGATGCTCCCCACTGACCTTGTGCCTTGTAAATGCCTCCCCTTCCCCTGACTTCTGTGCTACTGGCCTGGAACAAAAATAAGGCATCAGGGTTGTTACTCCCTACTATTGTTGGTGGCTTATCAGATCATGTTACATTAAATGGGACCAAAAACCTAGTTGACTGACAACTGGCCACTCAATCTCCAGGGTTGGGTAGTTTTCCTGAGAGAGGCCAGTGTATTGACATGAAAACACTTAACACAAACTGGCATCCAAACAGCTACTGAAAGGCACTGAAAACTTTTTTTTTTTGAGCCCCACAGCTGAGCTATAGTCAACAGGCACAACTACTGGTTCACACATGCCCATATGTCCCATCACCACAGCACCATTTGGCAGAGCACCTACATATGAGCACCATTGCAGGTAAGGCACAGCGGGAACAGGAAAAAATGTCCTTGGCAGCCCCCCTCTCCCCCGAAGTGGAGAAGGCTCATCCCTCCAAGCTCTGATGCTTGGATTTTCAGGCAGCCCAGCTCCCACAGCAGGGAGATGGAATCCAGGCTTCTTGGTTTTCCCAGCTTGGAGGTGAAATGCAGGAAATCAAGGGCACAGTTACTGTTGGGTTGTGAGGCAGCTGTGTGGGAGAGGAGAGGAAAGGGTCCAGACAGGGGACTCACCAAAGGTCCCTCAGCATCTCCCTTGTCTGCAGATTTCAATTTCATTCACAGGAGACCCAGTTGCAGAGGCCAAAATGCTGGATCCAGGATGGTCAGCCAGATACCTACAGAGTGCATGAGACATGTGTAGATAGCACCAGAGAAATGAGGACCAAATGGGACCTTTGATGTAGGGGATGGGAATGGACAAGTTGGCGGCTTCTTGCACCGGTACTGTTGCAGCACTTGAATGAGCCATCCAGGCCCAAGAACGCACTATGAAGGTCAAAAAATGACATCTTCAGGTAACCACCCACTGTCTGAGGGAGGCCATCCATGCTGCTGTGGAGCTGAGAAAGTTTCAGTGTCAGGATAAGGAGTTTATGCGCAAGAGTAAAGACCTCTTGAGATCCAGCTATGACACCCCTGAGTGGTATCAGCACAACCTACCTCAGAGAAACTGTAGCCTTCTTAGGTTAGAGTGCTGGAAAAGGCTGCACCCCCTATGAAACAGTGAGCCCCAATCCAGGAACTCTTCTCTGGGGCAACAGGAACAGGGGTCCCACAGTGGCCAGTCATGGATGGCAGCCAAGAGGGAATACTCCACACCATGTATTGATTGGGAGCTGCTGGGGGTCAGGGGACCCTCAAACAGGATGTAGGGAACATGGAAGCCACTGACCTGTGGTCCAAAGAGCCAGGAAGGCATCCAACAAGGCCTGTTCAGGGAAAAAGCAATGCAGGAGTGGGGGAAATCACACTGCCCAATACCTGATGCCAGGGCTGGCTTGGACTCCACTTGCCTTCCAGGGCCAACTCACTAGCCCCCCCAGTCACATGCTAAAGTTGCCAAACTTTAGCAAGGACCCAAAAATGTTCTAGGCTAGTCCCAGAAGGGCATGGGAGCGCTCAGAGCAGGGAAGGGGTCTGCCCACCAGGCCAAGCCACTTCAGCCCTGGGTCCTGCTCCAGGGAAGCAGCATAGTCACTGAGAGGACAAGAGCCTCCCCGGGCTTGGGTCCAAGTTTCAGAGCAGGAAACATTCCAGTTTTTCTTTATTATGCACACAAAAAGTTTAGCAGCTGCAACATCTAATTAAACCGGGGGGGGGGGGGGGGGGGGAGGAAATGTCAGTTTTGCACATGGCATTCCCCCTACCACCTCAAGGTTTTGCATTGGTTAAGTTCAGCCCTCACAGCTTCCCACCCACTCCTCTCCTCAATGGCATAACTGCCCGGTGCAGCCAGGGTTTTTCCCCACTCTCTCAACATTAACTGTGAAGACAGCTCCAAGTTCTAAAATGGGTAATATTATACCATTTTTCTTTAATAAGCCCACTAAAAGTTTGTCAGCTTTAGCATGTGATTGAAACAAGGCAAGTCACTTCTTCAGGCCACATTCCTCCACACCCTGGTGTGTGCCCCTGAGAGGGGTTGGGAAGGAGAGGGGAAGGGGGACAGTGACCCACCAGCCTGGGTAGGGCATGCTGGGAGACTTATAAGAGCACCCCCCCTCCCACCACCACCAACCTGCTGGGCTCAGCCCACGTGGCTCCAAGCCCCACTCTACCAAAGGACTAAAATGTGTTCTGTTTGCTCCCAACCTAACCTTGGGTGCTTAGAATAAAGCTCAAAAGTTAAAGCACTTCCACCTCAGGTTTCTTGAATGCCTGCACTTAGCCTTAGAGACTAAGCGTTTCCGAGAGGCAGGAACTTTTGTAGGCAACAACCTATTTCATCAGATGTATGAGTATTTATTCATCACATTTAACCAATTGGATTGTTACCTACAGAAGGTCATGGCTATCTGCACCATTTAGTCTAAGGCGCCATACTGCTCTATCCTTTGCCTGACTTACCTCTTCACCTTAGTAGGCAATTAATATATACATTGGATGAAACAACGTATGCACAGTATAAAACAATGTACAGGCAGCTTAGAAAAGGTGCTGTATGATTCAATAAATATTCATTTTTGCCCATTGAGGCTCACATCCATCAGATACATGATGGTTGTGGAACTGTTATTCCCAGTGAACTTCTCTCCCTTTTTTGGAACATACCGTGAGTAATTAAATTGAAGAAAGACTATAAACCAAGGATTCAAAACTACACTAGTCCAAGAGGCTGAATATACTGCTTTAATTCTTGGCACAGTGCCAAAATAGCCCTTCTGGTCAGAAGGGTTAGTAACCATTCTGAAGTTCATTCTGTGGGAAAACCAGGCCAGACAACAAACATTATTCAGGAGCAGAATACATCATCAGTTAAAGTTGCATTATGCTGAATTTCGTACTTTTCCTCTGATATATTTTAGCCTCTCTCATTTATAGGGCACTATACAACATTTACCAGAGCTACTCAGAATGTTGTATGCCTCCTGAGTAATTGTAATTCCAGTCTAAAAATGCTGCTTAGCTTATTAGCAGTTGTAGTTCACTGCAACTCTGAGAGCTCAGAATTGGAGTGCAGTGTATGGCTATGTCCTCGCGACATGGATTGCATCCTTCAGCAGTTGCAAAAACATGCATGGAGACACTGCACAAAGAAAAGCTGATGAGAATACATTATTGTAAAACATTTAATAAATCACCACCTATTTGGTGATGTGATCAGTTTAAAAAAGTGCTAGTAAAAATCCTGCGTGCTTTCTAGTCCTAGGCCCAGAATTAGAAAGAACCAATAGGTCAACTGCGTGTTTATTTTAGAAAGGAGATAATATACAGTTCCATTTGCCAGCTGCATTCTCTATCCCAAAACATCCTTCCAGTTTTCAGACTTCAGTTTCCTAATGGTTCTTATTCCTTAGGGGCTCATACATGGGTTGTTGCCATCGGAAGCACATTTGCTAATGCAGATTGCTGTAGACAGAATCCAAATGATCCATCCAGTGAACAGAAGATCCCTCTGAGGAATTATTTCAGAAGACTATGAGTTCTGCTGCTACTCAACTTGAAACATAACAAGCACTGTCCCCCTTTAAAGCTGAAGGCAGGGTAGGTTTGCACCCTTTAAAGCTAACATATCTGGAGCCACCTAGGAAATTCGCATTTGTCAGCATGCACAGCAAAGCTACACATGACAGTGAGTATCCTAATACCCCTGCAACACAGACCCCTGCCATCTAAGATAAAGAAAAATTGAATTCAGGTGTGGGCAGTATAGGACCGCAGTGGAACAGTGGTGACTGTATCCAGGACAGAGCAATAGTAAATGAATACCTAAATTCAGTATATTTCCCAATATTGCAAAACAAACCTTTTCAGGTTTATTTACTTATAAACTATTCAATCTTGATTCCAGTTAAAATAGTTTTAGTCACTTTGCTTACGTTTTTCGGCATATTTCCTATCACCCTAAAATTACCTGCTCTAATAATTAGAGAAATCCCATTAAACACTTGGCCAACAAAACTGCAGGACGTGTGTTAGGCAGAGTGAGAACCTTACTGCATTATCAAGTCAGTGATTAAACTGTGCTCAGTCATTGTAGCTAGTGCAAATGCTGATGTCCATCAAAATGTGAGAGAGAGTTATGTGCAGAGGACACCAAGGTCAAAGACATCCTAGGATCAAGTCAACCCTAGAGAAAGAATTTAAGCTAAAGGCACTGTTGTGACTATCTGAGCTACTAAAAACTCCCCTACAATTCTAAAGAAAAGGAAAAAACTTTGACCTGATATGGCAATCATAGGGTTTATTTGAAGCAAGATGGACAAACCCCTTGCTTACAGGTTTAGGGAAAAAAATGAAATGAGCTTTACAAGCCACTTTTAAGATAAGGAGAAAATAGATAAAGAGTATATTATCTACTAATGTGGATACACTTCTGCTGTCAAATACACCACTGTCTAACAGCGTGAAGAATAGTTGCATGATACTTAAGGGTAATTAAGTAGTAAAGACACATACTGAAGATGTGAAAATAATTCACAGTGGATGATTTATTTATTAACAGATTAAGTATACACTTGTGCTGTAGTTTGTTAACTGAGGCAATTTTCTTCAAAAGGTAATCAAAATGTGAACTCTAGTCCTCACCTGAACATGGAGGTCTGAGAATTTAGTTAATATTGTCAACCCCTTAGGGATAAAGATTCAATCTTCACAGCTCACAATTGTACTCCAATACTCAGTGAAAGGGCTCCAATTCAGGAACCATTTTGGCTATGTCTAGACCATAAATCTTCTTTGGCTATGTCTAGACCATGTTGGCTATGTCTAGACCCTAAATCTATGTTTATAGTGGCACCCTCAAATACATTGTGCTGTTCTACAAAGAACCCCATGAAGCATAGCTATGTTTGCATAGCATTTCAGACAGGCTAACTAGCACAGGGACAGGTTAACTGATGCTATTATTCAGCAAGAACAATTAGTTCTCTTTCTGTGCTGCACACATGTGGGTATACTATGTCCTGGTCAGGAGGCAGCTCACATAGAGCAGCACTGAGGGTTTGGGGACATCACTGCTGAGCATGGCAAGCCTGAAGTCTAGACATGAGCTTTAAATAAGTTTATCAGGAGTGACCACCAGTATCTGGGGGAACATTTGTTCACCAGAGCGCCCCAAGGGATGACGACTAGGTCGAATGGTCATAAACTACTACAAGACCGTTTCAGGCTGGACATAAGGAAGAATTTCTTTACTGTCCGAGCCCCCAAGGTCTGGAACAGCCTGCCACCGGAGGTGGTTCAAGCGCCTACATTGAACACCTTCAAGAGCAAACTGGATGCTCATCTTCCTGGGATCCTATGAACCCAGCTGACTTCCTGCCCTTTGGGCAGGGGGCTGGACTCGATGATCTTCCGAGGTCCCTTCCAGTCCTAATGTCTATGAAATCTCTATGAAATACAGTCTTGAATTGATTTGTTTGCAAAAAGTCTTAAGCATGTGTTTCAACACCTTTCTTGACTAAGAATATTCTCCTGAATCACAGTCTATATGGATTTTACAAGCAAAAAGGTTGCTTTTGAAAGTGTCCATGGAACAAAAACGGCAAAGGCCCACAGAAGTTGCACAAACAGAGTCTGATTAACTAAATCTTGACCAAATATTTGTGATAAAGTGATATGGAGCATTCCTCCAGTATTGAACAATGCTTTATGAGAGCTGGCTGGAAAACATGAGAGATCCATTTCACAAAAAGTTTGAGTTTTTGCAATTGCTTTTGTTCATCTTTAGAACAAAAACCTGTTCCAAAATGTTTCATTTTCATGAAGGGGAGAGCATGGGTATATCACTTACCACTTAACTGTTGGTCTTGACTTACCTAGAAGCCCACCTGTAAGTCCCTGTTATATCATATTTGGAACAGGGGCTTGAACCTGGATCTTTCACTTTCCACAAGGGTCCTTAAACACTAATACCCATTCTGAAGTATCTTTCACCCCTTCCCCACCCCTTTACATAAAAAAAAATATATCATGGAGCAAATAAATCTTCCTGAAGTTTCATGGAAGCTGATATAAAACTGTAATGGGGGCACTTAACCTGCTTGGGGCCTCCTGCTTTTCCAGGAGAATTCACTTCCTCAAGAGCTCCTCAGCCAGTTCTCCAAGCAAAGATCATTCTTTAAATAAAGAAACTGAACAAAATCCCTCTGTCCTTTCCCAGACACTATGTGAGGAGACCCTTTTCACTCTGTTCCCAAAAAAGCAGCCTGACCCTTCCTGTTTCCTTCACAGCCTGCTTCCATCTTCATGCTTTCTCTTCTGGGAACTTTTAAGGTTCCATGTACAATATTCCCTCATTACTCAAATGCTCTACAGCTGGGCTTTATTAACAGGGCTGCTTCTCCTTGAAGGGATGAACAGCCTGTTACAAAAATCATGAAAAGTTTTGGCGTTAAAAAGTCAGCATTTTACAGTGAAAATATTTAGTCAAAAAATTCCTGATCAACTTTAGCAATCTCCCACTGAAAGTGCAGGAGCAATAGAAATAGTGCAATGCCATCTGATTGAATACATTTAAAGAATGCCAATCAACACCTGTTTTTCCCTGTTAAAAGATAAATAATATAGTCATGAATAAATAGTTGAATTATATAGCCAGCTCCATAAATGTTTGATAAACATTAAATAAACAGTAGTTGCCAATACTTTGAAACAACTGGTACTTAGTTGAACATGGGAGGGCTGGGGGGAGGAAAGTGAAGGTGGGAGCTCTAGAACTAACTAAAAGAAAGTTTTACTTCCATTTACTGTGTTACGGGAGTAACATCCTTCATTAATTCAAAATTACATAAATAAAGGACATTTCAGTCCAGGTTTTCAGAACTGGCCACTACGTTGGAGTATACAACTTGGGAAAAACTGAAGCATGGTTTCAGAGATCTCAATCCCAGCAGATCTCAGTGACTTCACATTAGGTTATGGGTATGCAGCCCTTACATTAATCAGGTCCTGGATTTTCCATGCCAAAACTAAGACATTCAATTTTTTTATTAACATTTTGACTCTATTCTTATTTATCTGAAAGATGGCACTTCAAATTAGCTCAGTGTTAACTAATGTCATGGTGAGACACCGGTTAAACCATGATTCTGAACAAAGCGCAGCACCTTTTGAATCACCAGCATGATATAGCAGAGATGGCTCTTCTGCAGTCCTTTAATCATGTGCTGAACCCACTCTGCTTCATTCAGTATGTGAAATCATAGCAGGGAATGGTAGAGTACAAAGTGCAGTGTGGAATGGTACCAACTCCTATTTTGACAATATTACCAAAGAACTTCCCCTAAAATATAATTTTCTAGGGGTATTTTCTCTTTTCTGTGGGTATCAAAAGGGAAAAGTCAATTTATTCAAACTTCAAACATTACTCTGACAAGCAATAGCTATATGTACCCAAAAAGCACAAAATTCTAATTACTTGCATCTTGAGATAGTTTTCAGACCTTCTGTGCACTTCGTGTTCATGGTAAAACTAGCAGATTGCTCATAAGCACCTTCCATAACTTGTACTATAAAAAAAAAAAAGTCAAAATTAATATCTCTGCTAAATTAAACCTGACGTGGTTTAAAGCGCAAGGCAGTCTGTTTTCAATTCTGCAATCACTCATTGCTCCAGTTTTATTAAGTCTAAAGACAGAACAAGCTTAAAATGTATTAACTTTGTTAAACAAAGTCTGATTTTATGATTCAAATGTCAGTCTTCACAGTTCAGCGAGTACTTTTAAATGTTGTATGACTTGCCTAGATTACCTTGGCCAACAGTGATAGATGCCTCTTCATGATGTTTTCATTAGACAGCCAAGTTTTTTAGTGTATGGCAGGATCTTCACCACCACCACCCACCAGCTTATTGATCAGAAATTATACAGATTTGCATAAAAAATGTCTCAAGAGTGGGGATTTGAAATACTGCCACCTTCGTATTCAGAACAACTTCAGATAGATATGCTACACTTCCCTTATGGAAAAGTTTTCATTCTGCAAATGTAACAGATTAGGGCCACATACAGATCTGGCACAAGTCATACCTAGATCTTAACAGCATCTAATTTATTGTATGGACAACAGCTTGCTATATGTGTTTTTCAGCTGGGACTCAAGAAGCAGTATAACTTTCCAATTATCTCCTCCTGTTTTATTTTTTCCTGCTGCCTATATACTGCTAACAGGTTACTTGTACACTAGCAGAGGCTGAACCTTTAGCAGAAAAGAAGGCAGAGACTATTCAGGCCTCTGAGAGATAGTGCAGGGCCTTGAAACCAAATACTCTACATGAGAGAGAGGTTTATAGAGGAGTTAATCTGGAACTGACCAGAGACCTAGTCAAGAAAGTACAATTTAAAAGAGTTACATGGACTTCTAGGAAACGTTGGTATGCCCTGTGGCAGTTTCTTTTAGGGGGATTCATATCAACCCGGTTCCAATCCCCAAAAGGCACAGACAGTTCAAAGCTATACTCAGTACTTCCCCAACCTAGAGATCCTGGAACAAGCACAGTGATCAGACATTGGACATCTGATGCTCATGTCTGTGTACTGTTCAGTCATCCAGTATTTTTCAGGAAAAAGGACTTTTCTTCCCCTGAACAATCTGGGTAGCCTTAAAAATGAAATAAAAAAAAAAAATCAGGCAGCTAGTACTCTTGTCTTTTATTAGCCTATCAAAACCAATGAATTATAGAAAATAAATCAGCAGACAATGCGTATTATTTCACAACCACTTTAATTATCAGGCAGAAAAATAGGGCATCAATTGCATTAGGATGCACTTGAATCATAACATTTAATAAGGAGGAGGTGTAGAGCCATTCTAGTGATTCAGACTTACTTTTAATGGCTTTTTATTAGTATATGAAGTGTTGGATTTGGCTTAACATATTAGAAGCTAAGTAGAATGTTCAAATGAAAAAAGAATTAAAATAAAATAAAATAAAATAGGAGGCACTCCAGCTCCACAAGTTTGGTTTTTTTTCCCCTAAAAATGAAGAGAAAATTTGGCCATCAGCCACATGTACTAACTATTACAGATGGTTCTTAGTCCCCTGCTAACCAGATTAGCTTTCACAGTGTCATTTGCCTTTAACCTTCAACAGTTTTATTACCATCTACTATTATCAAAGCTTTCTATTGATCATAAGCCACTTCCAAAGGGTAATTTGCCAGCTGATAACTTGGCTGTAGTGGTCTGGACTTGTATGACATGAACTAGATGGAAAAAGAAGGAAGTTGACCATTAGGGGAAGCTTAGATTCTGACTTTTCCATGAAAGATAATAAACCAAGGATTAGTCATATTGAGGCATACTGAGATTGAATTGCTCAATATAGAACCAACTTGCCTTTTAACCTCCTGGATTCTTCTATCCATTCTTTTTTTTTTAAACACTAGACAACACTATACACATTGAACTAAAGATAGTATCACTGTGAGCAGAATTCACTGAAGGATGATTGGAAAGCACTCTGTTATTGTCATCTTTATTTTCCTTTTGTGATTTTGTGTTTGTTTGTTTAAAACTCTGTCTAGTGGCTGGCAGTGGGCAGATGGAAACTCAGCACAGTTTAATTCAAAGAAATGCACCTCTCCAACTGTGTAGTGTTCTTGTTCTGGATATCAGCCCCAGTAAGGTATCTGTCCAAGTCCTCATCTGAGGGTAATTAGGTTTGCTATTCAAAAAGAGAACATCCTATCCTTTGAACCATATGATAAATGTAGTGTCTTTCTAAATTAGCAAAGCAATCTTTTCACCTAGCCCTATCAAAGTGACTGCTTCTGTCATAGCACATAATGTTAACAGACACTGTGTGATGCTCTCTTAAAGAATGTCACAGCTCCTAGAAATGAGGCATGCTTTAGCAGAGAGTGAGGTTGATTAACCATTAGAACAAATTACCAAGGGGAGAGATAAACTTTCTACCTCTTCAAATCAAGACCGGAAGCCCTTCTGGCCAAAACACAAGTTCCTGGGCTTAATATAGAATATGTGGGTGAAATGTAATGATCTTGGAAAGACAGGTGGTCAAATAAATTGAGCTAATTCAGAATGATCCATTCAGGCATTAGAATCTGTTATACCTACAGAAGCAAGGACAGAATCTCAAATCACTTAACTGGTTAACTGGTAACTAGTCTAGAATATATGAATGCATACATATATATGCATGCATTGTGAATGAAGTAAAAAGTAGCTTTATTTGAGCAATTTGACATTGATTGTTATCTTTAAGTAAAATCTCTTCACCTTCCATCAAGAAAGCTGGTGATTGCCAGTATCTTTGTGTAACCGCTGCAAAGCAGAGAGGGATGAAACCACTTTAAGTCCAGGAAAACCAGACCCAGACAGATGGATTGAACTACAGCCCCCAGACTGCTTTGAGGGCTACCAGGACAGGAAGTGGGAAAGAGGCACGACAAAGTGGGAACCATTTTGCTCAGAAGTGTGTGGAAGGAACAGGGGAGAGGGTTTTTTTCCCCCTAATATCCTTTGTGTACCATTGAAAGAGGCCCCAGGGAGACAGTGGAGAAACCTGGTCTGAGCACAACTGGGATAAGGATCAACTTCCCCGCTGAGGAGACCCCAGCAGAGAGAATCTGACTGCTGCCACAGAGTGGGGCCTGAGTGAGATGCACCTAAAAGGCTAAATATGGACAGTCAAAAAGCCCGAGGCTGAATCACTTCAGTCTTTCCAGGTTAGTCTAAGCTGGACAGATTAAACTGAAACAGAAGTGAACGGAAGCTTTGATTCAGGAAATGCAGCCACGTGCCTGCAGTGGCTCAGGCCACAAGCCGGGGGATGCTAGAACACAGCTCTCTGGGCCTGTAGCCAGCATAGGCTGTGTGTTCACTTCCTCCTCCTGCTGCCCCCAAGGTCCCTGGGATTTGCAGTTCAGAATCATATCAGCAGGACTCTGCAAGGTTGCCCATCACTTGCTCTTTCTGCTTCCAGGTGCCTCTGGGATTTGTAGTCTACAGTTGCAGGCAGCAGTAAGTTTGACCAGGAGAAGCAGGGTTTAATTCCCCTCCCTGGCCCCAGGCCCCAGCCAGGGTTTGCTTAGGGGGAGCAGTGCCCATCCCCCGTAGAATGGGCTGCATCCCCAGCTGGCCTTGCCCCACCCCCACTCCCTTGTCAGTCAGCCAGCCTTCACTGCTCCAGCTAAGAGCAAGGTTATCCCTGCTCCCTGGAGCAGACAGCACAGCCCAGCCTAGACCTGAAAAGCATGCTGGGGAACTGTAATTTAACTTAAACCAGGAAGGGGTCTGGGGCAGAAGTTTCATAAACTGGTTTGACCCAAATCAGTTTATTCTGATACTACATTTAAGCAGGTTTATCTTAAACCAGTATCAGCCATTTTGAAACTGGTTTATATGCACTGAGCTTCTGTTTTGTTACATGTTTAAACCAGTTTCTGATCACTTATACCGGTTTATGTGCAAGTTCTGTCCCTGACCTATGACTGGAGCAGTGAAAGTCCTTGTGCCATCAAGGACAGCTGAGTCTGTGCACAAGGTGAGGAGTCTTACCCTGAAGGGTCCTTGCAAGACTGCTGGGCTGCGTCCACATGAGCGAGCATGTCCATGTTGTAGTGTCTTAAAGCAATTTGAGACACCCCAGGAGGCACACCATGAATGAAAAAATGTTTCCCAGACTGCAGATATTCAGCACAGACTCTAAGATTGATACCAGCTTTTGTTGGCAGCCCCGCTCCCTGGCTGGCACTTGCAGGGTGGGCACAGCTGCCCACTAGCTAAACAGGGAGCGTAGCCTGACAGGGGGTGCACCGGTGCTCTCAGGGTACGGGGTGCACATGCACGTGTCACCCCTGGTCAAGGAAACATTTTTGAATGTGTGAAAATACTCATTTTTATGAAATTTAGATAAGAAAGAATCTTTTAAAAAAATCTAATCCAGTTTACTGGTCTCTACACACTATGAGCACCTATGTGTGTGCCCAATATGTGCTCCAACACCAGCTAATTAGCACACTCCCACAGCCTTGGTGTCTCATGTATTCAGTGTCCCCATGCACTTCAACTAAAGCTCATTGCAGGGAAAGGACCATTTTGTAGTGTGGGATGCTGAATACAAAAGATGCTGCAGGTGCTTTAATTACAGTGGCTCCCAAGAGCTTTAAAGCGCCCCCCTCCCCTCCCCACCCTGGAGTATATGTAAAGATGACCTATGGTAAATAAGTAAATAATCTTCCTAGTTGTTACCCAATGAAGCTTCTTCTTTGCACTAAAGTTTACTTTACAGAATAGAGTGAATAACAAGGGAGGATACTGTGGAAGCTCTAACAATTGTGATTTCCTAAAGGGTAGCATGAAGTATCCTTGTACTAATAGTGAGAATTAAAATGCTACACAAAGTAATATGAAACAGAAATAGAATAAAATAAAACTGAGATTTCATATTCATCAATAATATTTGCTACTTTTTACTGCAGTCCCCCTGCAACAGATTTTACCCATGAAAGTCACCATTCATATCTAATAGAGGTTATAGAGTAATTTCAGGTGCGGTTTGCACAGAAAACCACATTACAATTCTGCTGAATTTACGATGTATTCCTTCGGGATGTGGCCACTGTATGTACTCCATCAGCAGCTTTCTTGTTTGATTGCTTTTCCATCCCATTATCTTAACATACTGCAAGACTCTTTAGCGTCACTTTTTTTAATATGTTCACTAATGAACTGTTCTAGCTTTCTATACCTCAGGAAGTAGGAGACTCTGAGGTCAGTCAGTTTCCATTATGCCACTACATAGTGTACTAACAATGAATTTGGCTGAAAAAGAAAATTGCTAATCACTGCTGTTGAGTTTGAAAATATTTTCATTGCAAACAAAACCCAGACTCTTTTTGGCTCATAAGCACTATAATCTCAGCACTTCTAGTAATTGTTTCTTCCCTTCAGCAGTACTTTCCACAAGTACCAAAGTATTTTACATATTTTAATATAAAACACTTGCAGAGCTAACACTCACCAGATACAGAGTTCCATCAGCAGCAGAAAAATAAAATAGGGAAATCCTGTGACATTGTGTCATCTCAAGATGAAGCAAGAGAGGACTTTTCTCTGAGATAAGATCATGTTTCAATGGAGTGTTCCAGTCCATCCACAAAGCAGCAAGAATGAGGTTGGAAGGTACCACTCCTCCAGTACTTAATATATCTTCCTTTGGAAATAACATCTTAGAACTCATAGAGAAATAAGGATGGAAGGGATTTCAAGAGATCATCTAGTCCAACCTGGGATCTAACCTGTGACCATGGCAACACTTAGGGACAACTCCTCAGATATTATGAATCAACCAAGCTCTGGTAAGGCCTATGCTGATTTAGACCATTTCAGGCACTATCCCTAAGACTTAATTTAGATGGGGAAGACTGAGGTTGGTGTACAATTCTCTACTAGAATGACTCACTGGTATCAAGTTAGGTTCTGTTAAAACAGTAGGAGAGAGTCAGTAAAAATAAAGCCACAGACTTTCAAAAATAACCTGAAATGTAGGTTGCAGCCGTGTTGGTCTAAGGACATAGGCAGACAAGGTTCTTTGAGTAAATCTGATATCTTTTATTAGACCAACTAAATAGTTGGAAATTTTTTTCTTAGCAAGCTTTCAGGTTTAAAAACCCTTTGTCTGAGGAAACCTGCAGTTGGTGTGTGCTCTTCCATCCAGGAAGGTGGCTCATCCAGGAAGAGCACACACCACCTGCAGATGTTTCCTCAGCTTGACAAAGGGTTTTTAAACCTGAAAGCTTGCTAAGAAAAAAATTTCCAACTATTTAGTTGGTCTAATAAAAGAAATATAACCTGACACATTTTCTCATCATGAACACAGAATAAGATAAAATGTGTGCCATTGTGTCAGAAAAAAAGCTTAAGCCAATTACAGAACACAAAAAAAAACACTCAAAGACACTACACATGATTACCAGCTTTCAGTGAGCCAGGCATTAATCATGTTGCATAACCAAGATCTCTGGTTCAGACGTACTTACGGAGCCAACAAAATCCCATGATAGCAGTCAGGGGGAAGGTATACGGCAAAACAGAATATAGAAAGTCATAGAAGTAAAAGTTGGCAGAAATTTTGAATTTATGCAGGGAGAGGGACAGGGAATTAGAGTATAGGGAGGAATTGTACCTGGTTAGGAAAAAAACAAAAGCATAAATCTACATAAATGCGTTAGATAAAACAAGGGGAGAAGGTCTAAGAGGGAGAGGTTGAAGAGCAGGACATGGGATCTATGAGGATGGCCCAGACACAAGATGTACATACCCTGCATGTATTTCAGTGCTTCAAAGTATCTCAGAGTAGAAACGTATTATTTGGGCCAGAATACATTACACGCTATGTTCAGTTATGGATATATATAAATTTATAAAATAATGAATAACAGCCAGATACCTTTACGTATGTAGAGTAGGAACTTACTCAGTAAGTCCTCTGAATGTACCATGCTTGGGCTGCATTGACAGTGTTACGTCTCAGCTCTGTATTCTTGGGGAACCCTGGTACAGGATGCAGTCTGTCTGACTCACAAAGGACTCCCCCCCCCCCCCCTCCCTCCCCTCCTCCTCCCCTCCTCTACCTAAACGAAACTGATTAAGATGCAGTGAGAGACGCACCTAAGACCCTCACCAGATAAGGGTGACGAGTGAATCAACTGCCCTAGGTCTCATTTACATGAGAGATGGAAAACAGAAAGCCTGAAGCAGAGACTGCAGTGAATTCTGGGACCAGAGAAGCAGGAGAGCGCTGCATGATGGGGAATCTGTGCTTCCAATGTTAATCAACCCATGTTCACACACACCCAGCTCAGCATTTATCAGACCAGTTCTAATCTGGATTTACTAAGGACTTTTCCCCCAGACACACACACACACAGCTCTAAGTTTAATAGGCATCTCGGGCCGTACATTCCCCGGTCCCACTATGGGAGGCCTATTTAAACTTGATTGACTAAAACTCGGTTGCCGGGTTAGGGAATGCTGAGGCAAGAGACCGAGTCAGAGGGGGTATGGGCAACATTTGAACAATGGTTAAGGGTTCATCACAGCATCCAGCCTGCTGGAGCCCTAATCCCAGGTGTTGTCATATCTTTCCCGAGACGACTGGTGGGAGTCCTCTCCACAAAAGGTTATGAGCACCCCAATAATTGCTTTAAGTCTGTTAAAAGACTATAGTAAGATCTGGAAAAGTCATGCTAAGCTGAGGCTTGTGCACAACAAGTAAAAATCCAAAATCCTGATGCTGCAAGCTATCTATTGTTCCTGAAGAAACCATGAGATATCCCATCAGTATATCTGCCACCCATAGGAATTTCAAGCTGGCTCCCAAGTATTTGGGTTACTCCCTAATCTTAAGTGTTTCCTGATTATCAATCAGTTTCCTGAGATGGTCCAAACCAGATAACCCCTTGTCAATAGAAAAGACAATGATTTACACTACTGAGGGTGCTTCGAAGCAGCTGAACTGAGGGTATAAAAATCTGTAAGTGTGTGTGCTGCTAGAAGAGGAAAAGGAAGGAAAAGAAGTAGAAGCAGGAGGAAAGAAGGAGAAGAAGAAAACCCCTGTGCTGACACCATCCCCTGTCGTTCTTGGGACGCTGGAAGAACAGATCATCTCTCTCTTCAAGGATTGTGCTACGGACTGTGCCTGTCAGCTTTGCAGCCTGAGTACCGTGGACTAGGTGAGATCCCAGCGTTCTCTGTCTTCTTTCTAGGCATAAACTTCTGAACCTGAACTGTATCAGTTAAGCTTGAGCTAAGTTTCCCCAAATACTTAGTGAAACCAGGGTAGTATTGTCATTGTTGGTGTTTGTTTTTCTTTTGCATGTCTATTACTACTAGTACTATTATATATTTCATATGCTTAGCAATAAATAACTTTTATAGTCAAACTGGTAGTAATTGGGTATATTTTTCCTTCTCTGCTTCTCTTTCCTCCCGTGCTCTGCAGCAACGCTTCTTTTACCTATGCTAAAGATCCCTGTGAAGCCCAAATTATTGTGGGGTCTGCTCATCAAGAGGCCAAAGATTGGGACGTGCTGAGTTTGAAACACATAAGGGGATCAGCTTGTACAGGCTGATTGACCCAGTTTGACTCAGACGTGCCCTTATGAACTGAATGCTGGCCCATGAGGGTGTCAGCTGGACACCCAGCCGGATTCAGAGGGATTCTGTTTACCTGCATGCTTGTGTCTGACTGCATTTTATTGTTGCTCTTATGAACTGATTCTTGGCATATGAGGGTGTCAGCCTGTCCATGCTGATCAGCCCGGCCAGGTCAGGCGTGTCACGTTAATTTGTGTGTGTTTGTGTGTATGACTGATTTGGTGACTGGAGGAACCCAGCCCATTGAGATTGAGTCCTGCAAGATAGCTCCACTGGGGGTGAGGGCTTGCAGAAGGGAGAAATACAGCTCCGTATAGTAACACAAGCAGCACATTGACAGAATCACCAAGACCCTAGAAACTATCCCTAATAAATGAGCACACCCCAAAGTAATGGGCAAATTTGGTAACAACAGTGCTGGACAGAAATGCATACTTGTTTAAAAAACAAATAACAACCCACGTCTGTTGATTTTCCATTGCTCGTAGGTTTGTAAAAATAAGATTTTACAACAAACTCAATTTTTTTTTTAATCACCAAAAAGTAGCTTTTTTAAAGAAAGATTTGAGGAAGAACAAGTGATAAGTAGGGATCAACAAAACTAAAAGAATGAGGTGAATCAAAGCTGAGCACATTATTAGTGCTTAACAAACATCATCATCTGTGGAGTCATGCACACAAAACAGGAACGGAAGGAAAAAAACACACTTAAAAGGTACCAATTTAAAGTGATTTCAAAAAGATATTTAGTTTATAATAGCAATGACCCCAAGATAGTACATTTCATGGGGTTTAATGACCCATTGTGCATAGTTAATGGCCTACAACTTTGCCATAAGCAATCAACTCAACCCATTAGTACCCAGAGAACACCCTGCCTGTGTCTCTATTATTAGAGTTCCAATAGCCAGCAGCAAATAAGCAAGTTGTAAAGACTGTTCTTAACATTTAGTGAGATCTGCTAAGCACCCTTTTCATGAGGTAAGGAAGCCTCCAAACAGGTGCCAGATTGTCAATAAGAATGAAAGACCATCAATCAAATAAATTACTTTATTTTGCAGAAGAGCTTTTGCTACCCAAAGAGATAGCTTTCCAAGGATACAAGTACAGGAAATTCAATAATAAATAGAGAAAAATCAGTAGCATTTCTTAATACTAGTGACAGACCCAATCAAAACCCATATTTCCAACATAGCTGAATTTAGAAGAAATTCATATATTTGCAGCCATATTGGATATAGCAACCTGACTCTTAACAGTGACCACAACCAGATGCTTTATTGTATCCTGGAGCTGAAATAAGCTGAAATAACTTGTTCCACGTTGGTATCTAAACTGAACCTAGAGGGTCTCTCTCTTATAGGCATATAACTAGAACTTAATCCTAACCAAAAGTTCCATGTCCTTGTCCTCAGTGATTAGTTCTACATGACTGGGAAACAAGAACATAAAATTCAAGCAGGAATATAATCAGATTATGTACTCTATAATTATGGCGTTAAGATGTTGATGCTTCTTCAACCTCTTCTAAAAGTTTTTTGCTGCAAAATTGAAATGGAAAGATTAAATGATTCAACACTAGATAAAGAACTGGGATACCCAGTACCCATTAAAAATAATAGGGACTGGATGCCCAAAGGGAAGAGGAATGAGAATAAGGCTAGATACCAAAGTGGGTGAAATTTAATGTTCTGTGATATACAGGAGAGGCTAGCTGCTCTAATGGTTTCTTTTGCCTTTAAGTTCAATGAATCTATGAAAGGCTATTTGAAAATCTGCACTGAAAAATCACAAGAACAGTTTGTTTGGGGAGACTGGTCATTGCAACAGAAACAAAGCCTCTTGTTTTCATAACTGATCCCTTCTTTTTCCGGAAACCAAACACAGAGATCCACATAGAAACACAATCCAGGTGAGATATTGTGAGTTCTAGGGAATTTTTGTATGTGCTTTATTTTAACGATACTCATTTCATTCCCCACCCACCCAGGCACATGCAAAAAAACTATTGCAGATACAAATCCTTTCCTAGCTTCTAGATGTAAACCTTTAAAACTCAAGCCATGTGAACTGATGCCACTCTACAATTCTATAGCCATCATAAGAAAACAATCCAAGTTTAACTTGCTCTTTTAGGTAGGCATATTCACATTCAAAAGTGGCTTCTAACACACTTTGCAATTCAAAGGAGTGACTGCAGGTCCTACACATGTACCAAACCTAACTTGAAACTAACTAGCCTGGGTATCAGTAGCTCAGTGGTCGTGACACCACAAGTTCAGTGCAGGCTACAATCTGTGAAGTAAATATGCAGGTGACTAGTCTGAGTGTATGCCCAAGCTGCCACAGCTCACTGCTACCAATGTTTAGAATAACTAGTCAAAACCAGGGTCAGGACTGTCCACAGGAGCTGCAATCATACTTTCAGGTTGTACGTGTAGGACTTTGGAGGCATAAATTCACAATATACAAACAAACACGATAGTCAGTGCAAAACACTGGTAGAGCATTGATGGATTAGTCATTCTGCCAAGTGAATTATTACAATGAAAAGAAAAACCAAGCCAGAAAAGTTCTTCCACGGCTAAATAAATAAAGCCCTTGTTTTTATTCCTAAGTAGCTCTTTCATACTTCTCAGTATACACTTTGAGTATTCTACAAGATTTGGGACAAACACTTTCCCGCTGCATCTTCCCTCTGAAATACAGAATTTACATTTCTCTTCTTCCAGCATTCTTCTAATAACAGGATTGTTGGTACTTATGACGTGCATATATCAGATATCTTAAAGGACCATTTTTCAACTGCAGAGTAAATTTCCACTATAAAAGCAATCATCGGACTTTGTAGGTCCAGCTATTTATGAAGCTAATGTTTCACTTTAGATAAATGCATAAACTCATGGGGCACATCCCCGTGAGTGGGAGCATGCATTTCCCTGCGGACAAGCAGCAGTGGCAGAATATGTGCCGCTGCTGCTTGTTTCTTAGAAATGCCCGTGCACACACCCTCTGGTGTGTGGCACTGTAACAGGGAACCCTAGCCCTGTTATGGGAAGTCAGCCCTTTTAAGACCCAAATTTTCAAAGCACATCTTGCCAGCAGGGAAGGGGTTAAAGGGCAAGCCTGCAGGCCAGTCAGATAATGGGGTCTATCAGGTGACTGTGAAAGAGTCTAAGGCAAGACCTATATAAAACCTGGCCTGAGCAAGCCAAGGGGAGGGAAAGCAAACTCCAAGCCAGACTACAGCTGTTTTATAAGTGGGAGCATCTGGCAGTGGAGACTTGGAGGTGGGGAGCCCATGAAAACAAGTAAGAAGGTTAATTGCTGTCCTTAACTTTTTGTTATAGCCCAGGGGCTTACTATTTATGTTATAGTTTAAAACCAGTGGTTTATGGCTGAGGCTGTAGGGGAGGTGGAGATCTCATTAGTGTCTGGAAGGGGGCGTAACTGCAGAGGGCCCAGAGGGGTGCAAGCCGCAAGGGGCAGGAGAGCCCAGAGCCAGAGGGGAGCAGCAAACAAAGGACAGGGGCCCAGTGATAGACACATTATATAGGACTATGGGCCCAGAGTGCATTAAAGAGCTACAGCCTCAGAGTTGGGACCTATCTAGTGTGTATAGGCTAGTGGGCTTAGCTAGAGAAAAGGGGTAGAAGCCAAGTAAAACTGACGCCCCGACAGAGACATAAGGATAAAACCTGCAAGGCATGGGAAATGTTAAGGCGAAGTCAGAGCATGCAATTGGCCCTTAAGGCAAAAGCGCCTGGGGCAGCCTCTTCAAGAACCAAGGAACATCAAGTTGTGGCAGATGAGCAAAGGGGAGTTTATTCCCAGAGGAAAGGTAGACTCTGGGGTGCCCCCGCAGGCTTTTCAAACACCGCTGAAGATGGCACCCAGTTACAGGCACCTTGCCCTAGGGGAGGCTGAGGCCAGTACCTGGGCTGGTACCAGCAGCCTTACCTGGGATCCTGAGAACCTCTGGGTGCTGCAGTCATGGCAATCTGGCAGCACAGAGCCTGGTGCTTGGCTCTGGCCAACCAGGCTTTGGTTTCCAGCAGTGCACACTACTACCATGTGCACCACCCCACTTTTCTAAGGTGCAGGGGTTTTTGACACCAGGATCTTCCAATGTCAACCCCCTTCTCTTGGCCCTCCTGCCCCTTCGCCCCCCGCCCCCTTTCGCCCCCCTGCATGGCAAGTTAGTGGTACTGGGAACACCTACACGTGTGGTGCTACAGATGGGTCTGTGGTGCCACATACTACATGTCTGCGCTCATCTGGACACGCCCATTGGTTTTGCATTGCAGAACTGGGGTACAGGCAGCTGAAAGAAAGGGAATAAAATAGAGGGAAGGAGAGATGGAGTTTTTTTTCTATGCTCTCTCTTTACACTGGTGCCCCACACAAAGCATCTAAAGGAGACCCAAACCATTCAGGAGTAAGGCATGACAGTTACTAGACCCGTTCCATGGTTGTTTCTCGAGCTTTATAGAATATCTCCACTGTAGACAAGCTTCCTTGCTAGATCATACAAGTAAGCTTCCCAAAACAAGGTCAACCAGGGGTGGAGGACAGAAGGATAGATCAAAGGTCAGGCATCTTTTGCCATTGTGGGCCCCCACATGTAACCCAGCCCCCCCTGCCATGGGCTATGAATCTAGGTCCCCTGGAGTGTTCAAGCCACCTACACTAACCTGGTTCAAGTAGTCAGTAGTGACAAAAAGAGTTAAATTCAGCGGTGGAACAGAGTAGGGAGGGCTGGGATGAGGTAGGTTGACTACATGTCCCAGCTTGGCCGGTATAGTCCCAGATTTCATAAGCTGTCCTGCTGTCTCAGCTGGTTGGTGAAAATGGAAACCCCACCCACGCTGCCAAGCCTGGCTCCTCCTGAGCAGTAGCTGGAGGCAGGAGGCAGGTTAGACTGGGCATCAGTCCTCCCTCCTGGGGTATGGATGAGTTGGGACATGGGATGGGGCAGCATCCTAAATTTCTTTTCAAAGGACATGGTTTCCCTAGACTGAGAAAATAGAAGGAACATGGTAGGTAGCAGGACCATGAGGATGACCTCTCTGGATCCCCAGATGCTGCAGAAGGAACAGATAGAACAGGATAAGTTGTAGGACTCTGAGGACATGCCCTTCATGCCCAGCTGGAGTGTGATGCTGATTCCCTGAGCTGCTGTGGGCCAGATCCAATCTCTTTTGGGGCCAAATCCAGCCTGTGGACTGAAGGTGGTCAACCTCTGGACTAGATTATAAAGATATGTTTTAAAGAAAGGGCTCTTGATTAACTGGCTAATCTGAACAAGCCTTAAATGGTCTACTGTCTCAATATCTGTTCCACTTCAGATATAATCAAGTGCTATTCCATGTTATTTACTAGAGCAGCCTTCTATTGGAATAACACCTGATTATTAACTAATAATAATCTAATGCTGCTAACTAATTTGTTTTACCAGGGATTGTCTCTGCTATACAGAAAACAAAAGTAAAGTGGAGGACAGTGAAGTTTTCTATATTGTTCTTAGAATTAGCTGGGTTTCAAAGGAGAAGATAGTACTCTGTAAGTTAGAGCCTTATTAAGATCCAAGGAATGGACATTTCATATCATGTTTCTAATATCTATACCATTATGGAAAGAGGCCAAAGGTTTCTCTTCACCAGAGAGGATCAGTCAACTTTAACCAAAGGATCACAGCTTGTTTATTTGCTGAAGGTGTTTTGAAGTATTCTGAAGAGAACTAAGAGACATCAATTTTTTGCAAGCTCTGAAGAGAATCCCAGTGACACAAAGTACATATTATGGTCACAATACAAAGAATGAGAAATCAAATCTGAACAAAGGTCAGATGGATATGTGTTTGTGTGGTAAAGCACAGAAATGTAAGTGCTACGTTGGAACCTTATACTTATTGTGTAAGAGCAAAATGGGGAAGTCTGTACAACAAGTTCTAGTAGATTTACAGTCCAAAGAGTTGTTTACTATAAATTACTCATAGTAATGTAAATCCATTCATGACATTTTATAGTTTGAAATGCTTGCATGTATTAAATATTTGTTTACTAAGAAACTTCTTACATGTTAGGTGGGAATTACTAGTGTCTAATTAATTGAGGTTTTACATCCATTAGCTCTGATGTAGGAATAATGTGTTTGTACTGATTTGTTTTATTTAATTTTATTCTCAAAAGCAATCTTAACAGATACTAAAACCACCTTCTATGAATACACAATCTTGCTGAGGGACAATACACTTAGACCCTAAATCTGTGGAAAGATAAGCAGTGTTAGTTAGAACAGGCTGTGAGCTGTCTTGCATCAAAGCTTAATACAGCTTCTTGACTGCACAGCTCTGATTTTCCAGTAGAAGGCTGAAAAGCAGGGGTGTGGCTAGGAGCCAGGACATCTGGGCTGGGGGGAAAGGGAGGAGCTGGGAGCAGTGCATTATGGGATGTTGGAAGATTGCAAATTGCTTGTTTTATCTCCATGGAGCAGACTGAAGTTACCCTAACACAAGCTAGGTAGCATAGCCCACAAATAACCCTTTCCTGAAGGGAAATAATTTTGAGACAGTCAGAGGGCACTTCACCCTAGCTGACAAGCTTTAACATAGGGATGCTCATGTTTAAGTGTCCTTAGTACGGTTTAAGTGTAAGGTGTAACTTCACCCTGAGTAATTTTACAAATATTTATTAAACCTTACAAGACCAATGAATTACTTCAGGTCAAAAAACATTACCCATTTGGCAAGTCAATAAATAAGTGAATCAAAAGGTACATAAGCCCGTTATGAGCATTATTCCTACTAAAAAAAATCAATGGTACATGTTGCTAATTTGTTAAGGCTTAAATGATTTCCCTTAAAGCCACACAATATATCAGGACAGAATTGGGAAGAAAAGCCTTACATATTACTTCTTAGTCAACACTCACTATGGAAAGACACTTTAGCAAATAACATTTCCTTATGCTGCTTGTTTAATTTAAAGTCAGTGTTTTCTATTTACTGATGCTATTTTGGTCTGCAGCTCCTCTCAGCAAGAATTTGCCCAGTAGATATTGCTATTTCAGGAAGAAGAAGAAGAATGCAAAGAGTCTGGCTGTTTTTAATGTAATGGTTTTGCGTGTAAGATGACATGCCCTTTAGATACCCTTGGACTGATTAACCAAGTAGCAAATTGCTAAGCAGAAGCCCAGGTACTCTGTCCTTGAAATTAAGTGTAGCGAACTGTTCATTTGTGAAAATTAAAGGCTGGGGATACCAGTTACATCTAGATACAGAGAAGTCAAATTTGCACAGATTTTGTCTTAATGTAGCAGAAGAGCAATGACTAACACTTGGTGAATATCGCCCGAGACCAGGGACTGAAGAGAGAAAATCTTTCAAATTCATGTGTCAAATATGCAAACAGTTGTCTGGGAAATGTGAAATGTATTGTGTCCAAGTCCCTAAGCTTTAAATGGATGATTGTTCCATTGAGCATGGTCCATGGGGTTAATGAAACATCCATAAACTTAGGCACCCAGTTGTCCCAGATTACTAAACTAGTAATCAGAACAACTGTCTTTCATTGACTGGGGAACGAAAAAGGATATGCAGCAAACTAACAACAGCTGAACACTCCAAAAAGGACCAGAATGTTTTCCAATATAATGATGATGCTATGATTTTGCATAGATGGTCATTTGACCTGCAGTAGTTCTGTTCCAACTCTGGAGATACTTTTCTCATTTAATTCACATTGCTGTTTGTTTGGGATATGTGTTTTTTATATATAGATATATATACACACACACAAGGAAAAACGCATTTGTGAAAGGGAGTGAACTAATGGTGCTGAAGAGAGATACATTCTGAGTTATTTGCAGAATGGACTCCCCATAAGGATACTTCCCATGAACACACACTGTTTCTGGTTCTTCACCATGCCACTGAGTAGCTGACTCTAGGAGTCGGATGATAATTAAGATTTCACTATCTCCACTGAGATGAAGCTTATTGGTGTGTGGCAGTCCACTTTTGGGTGCCTGCCACTTTAAGGGCAGAGTCAGGCAGCTACCAAGTGCCTGATGGCCGCAGCCGTTTTGAGACCAAGCTATATAAGAACTGCAGCTTGCCACTGCCAGCCCAAGTGGAAACATCACCTGGCTGAGCTGCAGCAGGAACATCAGAAGCTAAAAGTAGGAGGCTTTTGGTCCTGGGCATGACTTAAAACTGCACCCTGCCAGAAGACCCCAAAAGGGGAGTGGGGCCAGGCTTGGCTGCAGCCACCTGAGTCTGCAGGGGAGGAAGACCCCAGAGTACCTGGTTTGGGATAGTTGTGTGGCCCTGGAGAGAGAGGGCAATTGTGAAGGCCCTGAGAGGGTAGGGGTGTAGGTGGCCCCACACACAGTAGGGTTGAATGGGAGTAGGCCTGAAGGGCTGTGCATGAGGGGGGCTGAGTAGAGCTGAATGGGAGTAGACCTGCAGGGCAGTCCCAGGGGCATGCTGGGTAGGGCCGAACTCAGAGTAAGCCTGAAGGGCAGCGCAAGGGCCAGCCCTACGTGTACGTGATTATGAGAATGATGAGAAGACCTCAGGGTGGGGCATGGTGTAGAGGCCCTAGAGCGGGCATAGCGGGAACCGCATGCGTGAGGAAGAGACCAAGGCATGTTTGTAGATGCCCGAGGCCATAGTTTGGGTCAGAAGCCAAATTGGGGGGCGGCTCAGTCAGAGAGTTAGGGGCAAGTCCTGACCCCAGTAAGTCCTCCACCACTAGGAGGCTGAGTGTAGGTCGAAAGAAAAACCTAAAGGTTGAGCACAATGACTTGCTGTTCCAGGGAGGGAGGGAGAGTTCCTGTGAGATTCAGGAGCCCCAGTTGAGGTGTGAGGGAACATCATGTGTATGTGTGGATCATTTGCAAGGTTTGGGATGCTTTACAGGGGTGGCTGGAGCTGTATACATAGGTCCAGGAGAACAGGGCTGGCAAAGGGCAGCCTCCTGCCTAATTAAGACACCAATTATTAAACAACAAGACATGGCAGGAGAGGGAGGTGGGGGGTTAACCCAGAAACAGGTGGGAGAGCTAACTTCTAACTGGCCCTGGGAAGGCCCCCTGTTGCATGGTGTTAACTGTGTAAACCAGCTGACAAAGTTACCTGTCCAGTCCTACCACCAGATCATTATTATTTTGTTTACTACATTTTGTAGTAGGTTTCCCTAGTACCGTACCATGTTGACCAAAACAGATTATTGTCTCCGTGCTCCACTAGCATTACAAACCTCAGAACCAATAAAGAGTTTGATACTGGTTCTTGAATGTACCCAAATTCTAAAACTGGAGGCATGCAATTGAAGGGAGGAGAACAGGCTACAGAGATGTACGGTCATTCAAAAGAGTTGAATTAAGGTATGGGGAATCGTCTTATTTTTTTAGTAAAATTGTGTCTTGATTTGCTCATGGATGTTTGTTTTATTACCTGCTTTGTATAAAGGTTAACTTATCAGAAACGGGAATAATAAACTGGGAAATAGTCCATTCTCCCACATTTGAAAAACAGTCAATGCCAGCTCAGCTCCCTTGGAGACACAATGTAGACAAATGACCGGACATTAACTTTTAAAATTGCTGACAAGGGGACGTTTAAGATGTGTATAGACAATGATCTGTCTGATTTGTGTCCCCAGCCCGATACTCAGGAAGTGTATGTGAGAAGAGAAAAGCTAGGAGTGAAAACAAAGGATTGAGGTGGCAGGTGACAAGGATAAGAAAGCTGGTCCTCTAACAGCTAGGAAATTGAATCTGGAATGGTTGGACAAGGCCAGGAAGGTTTACAGCACACATGCAGCCTGTCTCCTAGACCAGGGTAGTAGGAGAGAGAAAACTGCATAGGGTAAGCCAAAAGAACGTGGAACACTATCTGAGATGTGTACACTTAGGCTTTTCTTTGCTGTCTTAACTCAGGGTCCCTAACCAGAACATTACAGTTGACCAACAAATGCATTATTTTGAAAAGTCTGAAGCTATGCTACTTCCAACATTTGCTTGTTACATAGCTCATAAGAAGTCTCCAACAGGGTTCCAAGATTATCTGGATCTGATAAAGGGGCCAGACTAACAAAAAAGAAATTTAATGTCACAGTACCAGTCATGCAGCTCCTTCCTTGGATGAATGGGATGACCCCAGGCTTATTAGTTTGGGTACACACCCAGAAGGACTGTATGGCTGTGTCCAGATGAGCGTGACCATGAGGTATATGCCACAGCAGACATGCCACATACTGCACATTCAGCTGTTCTCAGCAGTGCAAGGGATCAGCATGGGGGAACGGGGGGCGGGGCGGCGGGGGACGGTCTGACCTCCGGATATCCACGGGTAAAAAAGAAACATGCAAAAAGAAGTGGAGTGGCACACATGGAGGCAGTGCACACTGTTCAAAACCAGAGCATGCTCCAGCTGTTGACTAGGCTCCAAGCAGCAGGATCATTACTACTGCAGCCCCAGGAGGTCCCCAGAACCCCAGGTAAGGCTGTTGGGGCCAGCTCAGTGCTGGCCCCAGCCTCCACAAACCCCAACCAGGGTAGAGGGGATGCCGGAGGGTGCGAGGCACAGGTATTCCCCAGGGACAACTAGTGGCGGCTCAAGGTGGGTTGCTGCTCGTTGTCTCCAGGGATCAAAAATCCATGCTTGTGTGGATGTGGCCTATATGTCTAAAGGTCAAAATCATAGCATACTTTGTAGATCTACAACATGAAGACTAAAGTGGCTGCCAAAAGTTATAGATCTTGCCCCTACCTAATACCCTCAAAACCTTCAATAAACACACCCAGGTTCCAATTAAATACTTACTAAACCTGTGCTGTGGTTTCTGCTTAATGCCAAGAGATGCAGAAGCTAATAAATACCTTTCTTCATCCCTTTCCCCACTCCTGATGGTCATACCTTGCAATATATGCAATAAATGTTACCGCCCTTGTTTACAGAGCTGTTAACCTGTCCCACTGTGATCAGGATAAATACTTATTTTATCTAAAAATCTAAACATGGTGGGGTTTTTTGTCAGATTCTGAGTTACAAGGTTAACATTACCCAATGCTGTTTTTAGCACTTCACGTGAAATCTAATGTTTCTTGTGCTTTGATGGTTTGCTGCCATCATGGGTTTATTAGAGAAACAACCTTTCACAGATCTCTCCTAGCTCAAATAGAAATGGATTGATTAGTCAGATTTGATTAATTGGGGGAAAACAAATATATGGAAAATATCTAAACATAAATTGGCTCATATTCTTCATGAAATAGGAAAGTGGCAGAAGAGATTCAAAAAGAGAAGCCTCAGAACTCATCAGAATGGAAACTGATAGGGCATCACTTCCCTTTTCCTGCCTGAGTTCCATCAGCACATTGACAGAAGCCTAGAAAAAAAATGCTGCATCCTCATTTAAAAATCAGCATCAGGTAATTTCAATCTCTCGCTGTCTGACACATGCATAGCAAGAAAAGTAAACTCTTTCCTTTTTAATACATATATCCCCATTGCAATCAGGGCCAGAGTATTATACGTCTCTCTCCTTTCCATCTCCTTTACACTAACGTACACCTTGGCAGGTGAATTTTTTGCAGCAATATCTTGTAGCGTGACATTAAAAACTTTGTATTTTGATGCATTTTTATAAAGTGAGTTTTACCACTAGTGAAAAGGTCTCTGCCTGATTGGAGAATAAAGTCTTATCTTTAAAAACGCATGTGTAACAAGGACAGTAGCAGTGGAAGACAATCCAGCATGTCACATTCCATCAATTTGTCTCAAACCTGATGATCACAGACCCCCATATAGAATTAAAGTATTTCTAGAGCTGTGATGCCTAAACCTTTTGGCAGGTACAACAGGTTAAGCCCTACCCCTCCCTAAGTGCCACTATGATCCTCACCTCCCTCCTTCCCCAAATGGCATACCTAATACGGCTGTACGATACAGCACCATTTCATTTCGACTTCCATTTCAACAGGACAGTGTTTCATTTTGAGTTTAGTTTTGTTTCGAAAGCACTGTTCTGTTTTGTTTCGTTGAAACTATTTCAGTATTTCGCCCATAGGCTATCATGGGGAAGCATGAAACTGTCTATGACTTCTGTCATTTTTTGGCAGATTCAGATGAAAACACCAGGGATGGTAGCCTCTGCTGAGGCCATGAAGCCTGCCAGCTTTCAAGGAGACCAGGTGCAGTTTCCCAGAAACCCCTGCACCCAAGCTGCTCACAAGCAAAATTCCTGACATGTATGTGTGTATGTATGTGTGCGTGTGTGTGTAAGGCACATCCTCACTGGCACTGGGGCCTCTACATGACATGGTAGTGTGCCCCAATGAAGCCTCCTCCTCCCCTAGAGCCTCAGCCCAGTCTACCACTTTAAATAACAACAGGTAAAATAATAACTTAGCGAGCAGCAGCACAGTAGCTCCAGCAGCATCTCAGGCAGCCAAACTGTGGAGGAGCCTTTCTTTCCTCCCCTGCAGGAACTTCTCCAGTGTGTGTGTTAAGGCACGCCCTCACTGTGTCCTTCCCCCCGCTTCCCCCTCCCTCACCTTACTTTCTGTTTCCCTGCAGACAAGCCCAGCTTCAGCTTTGAAACTCAAAACAATTAGAAACTTTCAAAATCTTTCATTTTGAGGCTGTTTTGAAGCCCTTCATTTAATTTCAATTTTGCTGTTTTGAGCTCAAAACAAGATTCATAGATTCATAGATGTTAGGGTCGGAAGGGACCTCAATAAAACATGGAGTCCGACCCCCTGCATAGGCAGGAAAGAGGGCT
>NW_005842807.1:526611-556115 GCF_000455745.1 Alligator sinensis | reverse complement strand
TGTGCAATGATGTCAGCCAGTGCCTTCAGTACCCTCGGATGGAGCTCATCCGGGCCTGCCGACTTAAAGGCATCCAGTTCCTCCAAGTGAATCTGCACCATCTCAGGGTCTACGCATGGTAGTCTGGCACCTTGCTGCTGCCTCTCTACAATCCCAATGAGAGCCTTGTCCTGCCCCTCGCTTAGGAACACTGAGGCAAAGAACTCATTGAGGAGTTCAGCCTTGTCCCCCCTGTCCGTCACCAATTGCTTCTGTCCATTTAGTAGGGGTCCTATTCCTCCCTGGGCCTTCCTTTTACTCCCTATATATCTAAAAACCAATTTTTTGTTATCCTTAACTTGGGATGCCATCCTCAGCTCCATGGTAGCTTTGGCCCATCTAACTGCCTCCCTACAAGTGCGAGCAGAGGAGGTATACTCCTCTTTGGTGATCTCTCCCCATTTCCACTTTTTATATGCTCCCCTTTTTGTCCGCAGGCTGCCCTGGATTTCTCTGGTCAGCCAAGGAAGCCTCTTGGCCCCTTTCCCTCTTTTTCCTCGCATCAGGATCATCTCCCTCTGTGCCCGAAGGATCATTTCCTTAAGGTACAGTCACCCTTCCTGGGCTCCCATCGCTTCAAAACTCCTACTCTGCAGTGTGTCCTCGACTAATCGCCTGAGTTCATTGAAATCACCTTTCTGAAAGTCTAGCACTTTCACCCTACTAGTTACCTTTGATGATGAAACAGTGTTGAAATGAAACAGCCGGCGAAATTTTGCACAGCCCTAATACTTAACAGAATTTGTACCTGGGGAGCTGGAATGGAGTTAGGGGGTATCTCTATACATGCAATTATTGTGCAGTAAGCTGTCCTTTGCAGTACATCTCCCATACAGCAGCCAGGGGGAGCACAGGGAGCATCATGATCAGGCCTGGGCTCCAGGGGCTGGGGAAGAGAGGCTGCCCTGCCTCCCTGGCAGCTGTTTCCAAGCCCCATGCCCTGATCAAGACACTTTCCCAGCCCCTTATCCCAATCAACCAATCAGGGCAGGGGCCTGGGAAGTAGCTGTTGGGGAGGGGACAGCTCCCCTGCCCCCTTCTGCCTCGGCTGACTGGGAGCAATTTGCTCCTAGTAAGCAGTCAAAATGAAAGGTGCCGTGCAGTAGCTAATGTGCAGGTAATTTACTACCTGTATTTACATGCAGTAGAAAACCATGCACGATCTTAATGTACTGTGTAGTCACTGCTGTGTGCAGTTAAATGGTAAAGCCTTACTGCTCAGTAGGTTAGTCTACTGCTCAGTAAAGTGTCTTGTGTAGACACACCCAGGGAAGGTAAAGCTCTGGTCATGTGCAACACAGCAGGGACATGATGATGCTGCAAAAGAGATATCATTGTCAAGAGCTAAATTAAACTGGGTCTCCAACTGCTCCAGTTATATATGATGAATAAGGCTCCAAAGCTCTGATTTTGACTGCGGATGCAGTGCCAGGGAAGCATGAACCTGGCTGCTAGTGGTGACCCCTGACACCTCCATTCCCAGCAGCATCCTGCCCCAGTTCTGCTCCTCAGGCAGAGATTTGAGCCCTTCCCACCTCCATTCTGGTGCTTCCTAGTATTGAGTACCTGGGGTTCAGGTGGCCCACATGGCAGTTGCCTATGACATGTATGCCATTGTTTGTCTAACCCTCATCTAGAGCATTCTCCAGAAATGGCTGAAACACTAGAGTTCACACAATGCTACTACAGCCCTAGAGTGGAACGTGCAGTGGACTGACAGCCAGGCAACCAAATCCAAAGCCAGCAAATAGCCATCAATACCATAGTTTCAGTATCTGCCATATGAGCTGAAATTGTACAAGTAGCCAAAGGTTGAAAACCTCTATATATCTTAGTATCAAGCTCCTGATCATATTCACTATACTGTATCAAATTATAATGCAATTCCCGTTCAAGTCCCTAACCTCTGCTACAAGATGCCAGTGGTTCATAGTAACTACTATTTATAAATTAATGCTGCTTGAAAACATTAGGTATACTGAGTGTGGAGCTGTCTTTTGTTGTTATTCCACCGATCTGCTGTAATAGAACCTGATTCACCTCTGCTTGGGTCAAGTCATTTTAATTTTGATCTAGTTAGAATGCATGATTAAAGATTTAAAAAAAAAAAAAAACATATGCCCAATAAATGAGGGCTTTGAGAGCTAACAAAATGCAGAGATGGGTTGTAAATATCAAAACAAAAAGACAGCGGAGAATCGGGATTGCTTAGGCAGTGGGGAATAGAGCTATGCCAATAATTGATTTTTTTTTTTTTTAATTTAGTTTGGCTGAGAGTTTGGGTTAATTCAAAATTAAAATCCCTTCTCTCTCAAGAAAAAAAAAAAAAAGTATCTGGAGGCCTTTTAAGCCACATTCTAATTAGAAGCAAAGAAAATTTATAACCAAAAGATTTTAAAAAACCACAAGAGGACACAGATATTATTCATGAAACTAAGGAGCAGCAACAGCTTACACCTGATATCCCAATGGACACTCCTCTCAAAGGTGGGAGATACGCATCCAAATCCCTTCTCTGCTCAACTGGGCACACCTAAAAATGTTAATACTTCAGTTGGGAAATGCAAATATAAACAGTTTCAACATTTCAGAATGTTTTTTAAGGCAAAAGTAATGGCCAAATTTAAGTCAAAATTGGCAAATTGACCACATATTTTGGCAAAGAAATGATTCAGCACTCTCCCCCCCCCCCCCCCCCCCCCCCCGAGTTCTAGCTGGGAGCTCATAAAATCAACTCTTGCCTTGTTGAATAGTGGATGCAGGTTGCTAACGACTGTTTTACTTTTACTGCTTTTACCACTTGCATAAACTGACATTGAGATAGTCATCAGGAAACAAGCCATGCCATGCTCACTTCCAGTCTACATCTGCTATTTAGTGAAATAACTTTTTGGCACGTACCCAGGGGCATTCTCAGGATTTCCATTTCAGGAATCCTCCTGGGGGCATCAGCATCAGTAACCATGCTGCATTTTTTCAGCAAGTGGCACATGTAGAGCTTATTCTTGGCACTGGTTTTGGAATTACTACAGAGATTGCATAGACATACCTTCAGTTCATTCCTTAGTAAATAAATGCCCACAAAAAGGCTGGCCTCGTGGATAAGGTGGACCTGCCACATGTTTATGTATAACCATGGAAAAACCATTCATTCTCTGCTTTTGTTTCACATGTAGAAAGCAGGGGCAAGGCTTAACTATGAAATAGGGAATATTTCATAGGGAATAATATTTTAATATTATTAATTCCTTAATATTTTATAGGAAATAAACCTACTTCATCAGATGCTATGCTACTATGTTAACTTGGACCTGACTTCTCTGAACCAATGAGTTCCTAAGATGCCACCTTGTCCTGCCTTCCACCACCTCTCAGACATTTTGTAGATTAGTATGTTAATGCCTGTGAATTGCTTAGAGACTGATGATGAGATGCAATAGAAAATAGCACCAATTGCTTTAGTGTTGGCATAATGGAAACCCCATAGGTATAAACTTGAATGAAGGACGGAGGGTCCACTGCAGAATCCATTGCTTTATGTTGCTTGGACGCAGAGTACCAGCTCTAAAATTATACTGGATACCAAATGTAAAGGCAGAAAAGCAGGACATACTACCTCACTGACATTTAAAACAATCCCCAAACTGTTTCAGTGCAGCTTTAGAAATTAAATCAGTAAAACAATACTAACTAATGGTATTTCATAACAATAGCTCCAGATTAAGTATACATCATACTTACTCTCTCAGAGATATAAAACCTGAGTAAACATTTTATTCTAATATTAAAGAAAATACTATATATGGCATTATATCTACCCCCTCCCTTTATTAGTATAATTAATATAAGAACCATATATAGAGAATCAGAAAATCCTGTGTCCTAATGCATCTTGGCCACCTACTCTCTCTTTGGTCTTGGGCTAGTTAAACAACATAAGATATCTAAGTTTCCCTACGTGGGGAGACAAGGTTCTTTGGGTGAATTGGATATCTTTTATTAGACCAACTTAAATAGTTGGAGGAAAAAATTAAGCAAGCTTTCAGGTTTAAAAACCCTTCCTCAGGCTGAGGAAGTTTCCTAACCCCCTAGCTGGGGATGAACTTATTAGGATTCTTTTATTCTCTTTATACCCGGTGTGCTCAATCTCTGGCCCATCATCTGGGCTGTGGGTCTCCCCACAGTTCTAAAAATTTGGCAATGGGAAGTGGTGGCAGCATTAGATGCAGTTCCCCGGCTGAGAATTTCCAAACCTGTGAGGAGCCTGTTATGCAGGGCTGGTTCAAAAGTGGCCAGATCTGGCATTCAGGATCAAGCCAACAAGCAGCCAAATCCAGTGCATTTGCAAGTGTGAAGTGTCAGGCTGATGCCTGGGACCAGGCCAGCATGCCATATTACACCTTTGAACTCACCCCACACACTGGATCTGGCCTGTGGGCTGGCTTTGAACCACTCATCCAGCCCGTGAATGATTTCATAGATTTCATAGACATTAGGGCTGGAAGGGACCATGGAAGATCATCGAGTCCAGCCCCCTGCCCAAAGGGCAGGAAGTCAGCTGGGGTCATAGGATCCCAGCAAGATAAGCATCCAGTTTGCTCTTGAAGGTGTTCAATGTAGGTGCTTGAACCACCTCTGGTGGCAGGCTGTTCCAGACCTTGGGGGCTCAGACAGTAAAGAAATTCTTCCTTATGTCCAGCCTGAAACGGTCTTGTAGTAGTTTATGACCATTCAACCTAGTCGTCATCCCTTGGGACGCTCTGGTGAACAAACGTTCCCCCAGATACTGGTGGTCACCCCTGATAAATTTATAGGTGGCCATCAGATCACCCCTGAGCCTGCGCTTTTCCAGGCTAAAGAGCCCCAGGGCTCTCAGCCTGTCATCGTAGGGTCTGCTTCCCTGACCTCTGATCATGCGCGTGGCTCTTCTCTGGACTCTCTCAAGCTTCTCCACATCCGTTTTGAATTGTGGAGCCCAAAACTGGATGCAGTACTCCAGCTGCGGCCTCACTAAGGCCGAGTACAAGGGGAGAATGACGTCCCAGGATTTGCTTGAGAAGCATCTATGGATGCAAGCCAGAGTTTTGGTTGCTTTACTAGCTGCAGCACTGCACTGCAGGCTCATGTTCATCTTGTGGTCAATGATGACCCCCAAGTCTCTTTCTTGTGAGTTGAGCACCACTTCTCCATACACACTCAAAGCTAAAAAAGTAGTAATGCAGCTTGCTTGCTTTCTCCCTCTCTCTGTCATTTCTTTCCATTGCACTTTTTATATGTCTCTATACACCTTGCCACCCAACTGCACTTACACTATTTAATAAGTAAATGCATATATCTCTCATTGTGTCCTACATGCTTTACTTAAAACTCTTACTTTCTCCTCCCACTCATCAAGGTCCTTACATACCTATTTTTTGACATGTGTGAAGAGTGTAATGGGTTATTTTGTACATGTGCTATGCCGGCTGTGGGGTAAGGGGGGTGAGAAGGTGGGCAGAAGCAGGACAGGAGAGATTTTTTTAACTGTATGATAATCATTAAAAATAAAATGATTTAATGTCTTTCATATTTTGATAGAAAAAATATATTTATATTCAGCCAGTGTATTTCTGAACAAAGTCATTAAATGATTAATACAAATCCTTAAATGAGACAGGGAAAAAATGAGAAGTGCTAACACATAATTATAGGTTTTTTTTCCCAACTTTGGCAGTTCAGTTCTTTTTATTTAAAGTTATTAAATGATTGTACAAAATCAGTATTTCAATTCTAACAAAATGCAGGTAAAAAAGGCAATGCGAGAGAGAGATAAAACTCATTCAAACTTTAGTGATTTGTATTTTCCTTTTTTATATACTTCTAAATGAAGTCCTTTCCATAATTATACAAAGTCTTGATTTCATATGAATAAGGGGGAAGTTAAAAATATTATATAAAATGATGCATTGTCCTCCTTTCTAGAAAAAATGTGTTTACACAGTTAGTGTAATTTTACTTAGAGATAAATATTTAGAATACTTAGAAAGTGATTTAAAAAAATACTAAAAAATACTATTGATAGTGGTAGAAACTAAAATGCTAGTATCATCATGTGTGTCATGGAACCAAATAATAAATATAGCAAGTAAAAAAACCAAACCAAAAAAAACCACACAAGCCTCCTTTCAGTGTTGTCCAGGGAAGCTTTTTAAAAGGTATATAGGGAGAGGAAAAGGCAGAAAGAAAGAAAAAGGTATCCTTGATGAGTACCACAAGCCAAACAACCATATCTTGTTCAGGGACCTTGCAACAAACCATCAGCAAAATCATTATTCTTTAACACATGACCTTTTATAGAAGCACATGTCACAGGCTGTTAAAATGGACCACTGTTTCCTGAGCCAGACAGTAGGATTTTTTGGAATTATTAATCAAAATATATTAGAGAGAAAATTAAAAGGTATTGTTCTGAGAGCTTGTGACTGCACTATTGTCACAATACATAATCAAAAGGCAATCTCTAAACAGTTATTTAGAGGGTCGGAAATTTAAATTACAGGATATTAAAGTAAACTTTTTTTTTTTGTCAAGTGGTATTATTTCTAACCTCATGCTCTATTGAATTATGTATTGTGGAACCTTAAACTGAAGCTGAAATAGCAAGCAAAAGAACTGTGCACACAGATTTGTCAACTTTACACAAACTGGTATACATCTAATAAGTGGATTTTTCATCATCATTGTTATTACTATCATTGCTGCTAATAAGAATATAAATTTATCAGCTTGGTATCCAAGTTCCACTTCCAATAGAATGCCTTTAATATTTGTCCTTAAAAAGTGGTGGGGAACCTAAACAAATCTTTTAAAAAGTGGGGGCATATGCTTTAAGGTAAATTAAAGGCCTGCTAAGTTTAGTAACATTTTTTGGAGGACCAATAAAGTAAATGAAAATTTTAGCAGGCCTTACACCAAGAACATAAAATACTGGAGCATATATTCACTGAAACCATCTATTTCTGGATGAACAACCTCATGTGTACATTCACTCAAGTTTTATATTACTTTTATGTTTATATTTTTACCTGATATAAGCTGTAATCTGAGAAAATTTGCAGCTTGTACATAAGAGGGTAGATGATAGGTCTGAGAAATTACTAAGAACAGAGGTTTCAGGATGATTACAGTCCTACCACAGAAGGACTAGAGGGAAATACTCAATATTATCTTGCTTGTCTTAACAAGAGACTTGAAGGAAGGGGAACACAAAATAACTTAGTGCAGTGGTGTCAAACTTGCCCCATGCCTCTGACTGGACACAAACCACAGTGGGTCCTCAGAACTGGATCCAACCCAGGGTATAAGGTGGTTGCAGTCGGGTCAGAAGCAATAACAGATCTAGGCTGGAATGTGGGGTGGCAACAGCAGTAGGGCCAGTGACCACAGGGAGAATACGGTTGATTCAGCATAGATGTTGCTCATCCTCCTGCCACTAAGAGTCAAATCCACTGGGACTCTGGGGTCCCCAAATTCTGTAGCAGGCCCCTAGCTGGAAACCTGGGCAGAGCAGCACTGATTTAGGGATATTTTACTCTGAACCAGATGTTCCATCACCCACATACCTACCAGAGATGCAAATCCATGGGCCACTGTCAGAGGAATGGACCATACACATTTATTCTTGATAAAGTAATCTACCAACTATGGTAAAAGAGTGAATGGCTGTGGCAAAAAAAACCCCAAAAAGGCATGAGTGTGTGCATGTGCATGTTTACACTTAATTCCCCACACCATTAAAAAGTTTTACATTCAGTTTTCAGTATATTCAGTATTAAATGATTGTTTTATAGAATTATTTAGTGACCTATTAAAATGTATGAAATGCTGCAAAATCAATAAAATGTGTGTTAATATATATTAGGGGTGATTTGATAGCAGTATTCAACTATCTGAAGGGTGGTTCCAAAGAGGATGAAGTCAGATTGTTGTCAGTGGTGGCAGATGACAGAACAAGGAGCAATGGTCTCAGTTAGGGGTCCGGGTGGAAAGAGGCTCACTGTGATAAGCAGATAGCGACATTATTGGGGGGAACACGGGGGTGGACATGACCCCCCGCCCCATGTCCCAGCAGGAGCCAGCAAAGGGAAAAAAAAGTTTGGGGTCTGGGTGGAAAGAGGCTGAGGCTGATACGGACAGCCAGAAGCAAGGTGTATGCGAAAAGGTGGAACATGTTTTTTGGAAATCTCACTTTTCATTAATGTAATATAAGCAATAAAGTAATCAGTAAAAATTTGCAAGATTAGCACCTGGTGTCTGGAAAACTCAGTGTAGGAATAATTGGATAAACTTCCGTGGATTTACAAGTGAGCCCAAGTGGCACCTGGTGGTGCAGTAGTTGCAAAGCAGGGAAAAATCACGTTTACGGACATAAGTCAGATTCATGTTACAAATTTTAAATGATAAAAATAACCCTCATGGAAGAAATTTAGGACCTAAAAATAAAACATGTTGGAGGTGTTTTAAATTACCACAAAGAAAAAAAACAACCTAAAACAATAAAATCAGCTGATAATGTGGATACACAGGCGTGATTTAACTAACTTAATGGTGATTTCTGTAACGTGGTAAGAGAAGAAGTGTAATATGTACATGTTGCAGCAAGGAATGTTTAGGTTAGATATCAGGATAAACCTCTCACACTAGGAGGGTAGTAAAGCAGTGAAACAGGTTACCCAGAGAGATTGTGGAATCTCCATCCTCAGAGGTTTTTAAGACCCAGCTAAACAAAGCCTTGGCTGGGATGATCTAGTTGGGGAAGGTCCTGCTGTAAGGAGGGGGTTGGGCTAGGTGACCTCCTGAGGTCTATTTTAACCCTAATTCTCTGATTCTATGAAGATTTTTTTATTCTTCTCTAATAGGATTTCATAAAATTATTTAATGACATTAGCACATCTACAAAAAAAATTCTCAACTTTCTGGAAGAGATGCAATAATCTATGACTGTTTACTCATGAAGACAACTATATGCATAAATTTAAAAGAATTTAAGAAAAAGTCCCTTTTCCCAAAATAGCTAATAGCTCTATAAATAGAAACATGTCTAAAAATGGTACCTAATAGTCACAGAAAAGGCAGAATGGGTAGAATTACTGTTTTAATTTCTTGACCAGTGAATACATTGAATTAAATGGAATAAAAGTAGGAGAAAGTGAAACAAAATAAATTCTCCGGAGGCAACCATTATCTTACACAACATAACAATGGCCCAGTATGGTTACTACTGACCAGGGTTAGGATTCAAAACCCCATCCTGTTATTTCCAAAGGAAAAAAATGGATTAGCTACAAATTAGCAGGGCGGTTGGACAGTAATCTATACTAAGCATTTGGACTGTATGTTTATTGAAGATTTTGAAACTGTAAAGGTCTCCAGCCATATTCTCCCATAAAATATCTTGAGACTGTGCAGGCCGGGAGTGATCCGGGCCCTTTTCCGTGCTGCACGCGGGCTGTAGCTAGCAGCCCGGGCACGCTGGATCGGAGAGGGCGGGCGACGAGCTGGAATTAGGCACAGGCGCTTAACGGTAGATTTAAAGATTGTTTACTTACACCAGAGATGGCAGTGGTGTAGGCTGGAAAACTTGCTTGAGTTGCCATTATAGACACAGACAACATGAACGGTCACGTGGAGTTTGCTAGGCTCCACGGAACAGAGCTCCGGATGCTCTGGGTGAGCGTGCCACCAAAATCGGACTCGTAGATACGTCTTATAAATTCTTTCCGCTCGAAGACGGGAAGAGATGGGCGATGGATCAGGTCGCCAAGCTCCTCTGAATCTCACACAGGGTCTCTATTACCCTGCCATGTATCCAGAGTCCCCACGAGATGGATGTGGAGTCCTCTTCGGCTTGGGCGGAAACCGCTCAAGCCTCTTATACGGCTAACAGGCCAATCGTTAGCCGCCACGTGGGAATAATTTAGAACTAGCCAATAGCGAGGAACAAATTTACATGCGGGTGGCGGGAACTCTTTTGCACCATGCATTTCTCTTGCAACTTGAGCTATGCACCCTGTAAAAGAAGCTGCAAATAGGCGGGAAACTCGTCCTTGCACCGGGGTTCTCCTCCGCAATAGGAAACTCTCCCGTGCAATGAAGCTGTAACCTGGCGGGGATAATTCTGGTGCTGAAGCACACACAAAATCATGCCTTTGGGTCATGACAGAAACCTTGCTCATGTTGTTTTAGGCAATGTCAACTCAAAAATACAAGAAAATTGCTTTCTAATTCACATTGGAAGGCAAGTCATTTATTTTAATAGATAGTAAGTAGATACATTTTATTAAGTTAGAAAAAAAAATAGTTGATACTCTAAAAATATTTTTCCAAAAAGTGCAACTTCCCATGAAGTGGACTGACATTGAGCAGGCTTGAATGATCAGACAGAGTAGAAATACTCAAAACCTCAATCAATTATTGTTTTCTGTAAGATTTCTAGACATGGTTTGTTTTTTTTTACCCAGTCTTAAGACATGAGGATGGTTTCAATACGGTTCTGTTCTGTTTATTCTTACCAAATATCTCAAAACCTTTAGGTATATTCTATCTTCTATCCTATTACTAGCAATAACTAAATAAAATAGACACATAGACGAATAAAAACATATCAGACCCAAACAGCTAATGCAAATGGGTCAATTCTATTAGGCCAAATACAGACATTATACATAAACTGATGTAAGTGATCTGAAACCAGTCTCTCTGTAACAGAACAGAAGTTTGGGGCATAGACTTGTTTAAAAACAGAGGAAACTGGTTTAAGATAGACCTGGACCAATGTGGTATTAGTTTTAATTGTTTTCAGTTAGACTGGTCTATCCAATTTAGAGCTGGCCTTAGGGAAAATGGCAATATTTGTATTTTGGTGTCCTCCCCAGCACCCCCTTCCAAGTCAGCGGCACTGCTGCAGGAAGCAGCAGGCAGGCAGGGGTACAGGGTGTAATCCAGCAGGAGGCAGAGCTACCTGCACTGCCCAGACCAGTTCCTCTTGAGCAGTGGCTAGAGATAGGGGGATAGGCTGGGCTCAGCACTGCTTTGTCAGCCTCCTGCCAGGGCAGGGTGCGGGGGGGGGGAGGGGGGAGAGAGTGCTTCTGGGTATCTGGGTTCATGGGTGTATGTGTGTGCGTGCGCGTGTGTGATCCCCTGTTGATTCATGTTAGGTCACTGTACACTGGCATCCCAGGCTCCTTTGTGGACCTTTATTAGCTCCCCCTCACAGGGAGGCATATTAAAGCTCTGCTGTGTTTGGCTGCTCTAGCCAAATGGGCAGGGGACCTCGCCCCCCTGGCTGTCACAGAATCAAGCTAGCACAGAATCTGTCCCCAGCCCTGCATCCTGCATCCAACCTGTTTTCAGCCATAAGCAGGCAGAGTTGGGGGGATGGAGGCTTCTGTTGCATAGACCTGGCTCTGGCAGTTAGTTGAGCAAGCACCAAATATCTTCCCAGCCTCATGTCCTGCATCCTGCATCCAGCCAAGTCTCAGCTGCAAGCAGGTGGGGTGCGGGGGACTGATACGTCTGTTGCATGGAGCTGGATCTGGAGGTCAGAGTTGAGCTACCACCAAATCTCTCCTGCCCCCGTCACCCTCTTGTTCCCCAGCCTGCTTGCAGCTGAGAGCTGGCTGGACACAGGGCTGTGGAGAACCAGAGTCAGATCTGTCCAACAAAATACAGCCAGATCTGTCCAGCTTTCAGACAGTGAGAATCATATTTGTCCAACAGAAGCATCAGCCTCTCCCCCCACCCCCACCATGGCTGGCTGCTTGGCATGTGCCCCCAGCTCCCTACTGTCAATCAGGGGTGTGACCTGCTGCTCATCTGTATTCAGCTGCCTTCAGCAGCCTCTGGCACACTGGGAGCCATACAGAAGTGCCCCCAACCTGCTGAGCTTGGCAGTACAGGCGTCTTGTGTGCCCCCCCCTCCCCACCACCCCACCAAAGAGCAACCTTGTGTTCTGTTCTCTCCCAAACTAACCTAGTCAACTTAGAGAAACCTGCATAAGTTGGCTTGAATCTGCCTTGAGCTTTTTGAATATATGTACCTAGCCTTAGTGTAGAAGATCAAGTATTCAATGGTACCTTTTTATCTTATGTTCTGCAGTTATCCAATGCTTTAATCTCGGTTTATAATGAAATAGAATAAAATCCAATATGCTTATTTCAAAATTGTGGAATCAGTGCAGAAAAACATATGAAGGACTTATATACAGTGTACTACCTCTGAAATGGTATCTGAAGTTAATCAAGTAACCCGCAAATATACTTCTTGTTGTTATTTAGAGTTACATTAGAAATACGTTCTTGAAGTGATAGGTTCTTTATCAAAAAAGTTTGCTTGCATTGTTAAGATGCACTGCCTGTATAGCCACATAAGAGAATTGCACAATTTTGCTCAAATATTGTAATAGATTTTCTGTGTCTGTATCGCATTGCTAGCAATTATAGTGGAGGTACATAGCTTAGGACAGAAGGATTAGAAGATCGGTTTATCTATAGAGTTGACTATATTGAAACTAGGTTAAACTTGACTGTTGTCAAGTGTGAACCTCTAAGATGACATCCTATCCTGTCTCCTGTGGGAAAATGGAACAGTAGATCACAGTGATTTTTTACCAAGGTGCTGTGTTAAGAATCATAATGTTAGCACTTGTTAGGTGTGCAAACACAAATCTAAACTAGAGAAAAGAAAGAGGAGGGGGGAAAAAAAAGACTTATTTTAAACCTTTGTTATAAAAATGTTAAAAACAAAAAGATAAAAGTATGGGGCCCTCCCAGGAGCTGAGCACAAAACACTTGTAAGTAAAAAAAAAAAAAGGCAGCAGAAGGGGCAGGGCGGGGAGAGGGGTGTGGGTAGGGAGGAGGTGAAGAGGATGATCTCTTCCATCTAGCAAGTTGTTATCAAGGAGAGCTTGTCATGTGAGGTGGTGTTCTTCCAGGGCAGCATGTGCATCTATGGACATTGCAGCTTTTACTCCAACTAAGAGGCATAATCCAAAGCAGACAGTGCCGGCCCAAACAGCTTTTGCTGAGAGCCAGGCAGACCAGCCTGAGTGAAGGAGATGGATCAGCTTGGTAGCATGCAACCAAATTAAGGAAGGAACAAGACTTCCAGAAGTACGGCTTGGTGCCCCCTGCTGCAAGACCAGGTTAGGTTATGGACCAGGGGCTACTGCAGCAGTTCTGGAATTTGCAGGCTCCTGACCTGGGGTTCTCAGTTGGAAGGAGGCCTACCAGGCCTGGCAAAGGATAGAATAGACAGGTGGAAGGGTGTCCCAGCTGAGGCAATCAAGATGCAAGAAAAAGCAAAGGCCAGGCATCACTGGGAAGGAGTCAATAGTCAAGAACAGGCACTGAAGGGCTTGCAGACAGAAAGCAGCTACCCTGCTTGCCAAGTTGATCAGAAAGATCCAAGGAAAATGAAGTGAGGGAGAGGGAGAGGGGAACTTCTGGAACACTTGTGAAACATTTCTTCTGATTTTTGAAATAAGAACATGAAGTTTAATCCTCTAAAACAGTGATTTTTCAACCAGGGTGCCATGGTAATCTTATGATGTAGACTGCATTAGAGAACTTAAAGTACAGTCAAAAGTATCTGGGCAAAAGTATAAAATCATGCACAATAGCATGCAGCATAAACTGGCAGCTATCTTAAGATAATCATTTTACATTTGGTTAAAAATGTTTCACAAACCTGATTTATACATGTAATGATTTTAGTTAACTAATTTGAGGTACTGAACACCTTTCTGATCAAAGCTAGAGGGCATCTGTTTTGACAACTAGACATTGCAATACCTAAACAATTTTTTGAAAATACAGGCTCTTTTTTATATTTTAGTTCAAAGCTAGTTTCCTTCTTCTTCATAGAGGAAAAGGAGTGTGGAAGAGAAGCAGTTGGAAAGAGGAATATGAGCATTTTTCTATGCAATGGTTATAACCCAAACTTTGCGGCATCACACTAGCCCAAGCCACAAAATGAAGCTGACTAAAGACAAAGGAGGTTAATGAGTCTATTTAATCTGCACTGACCAAGCAGAGCTCATTGCAAAAGAAAAAAAAAAAAAAAACAACCAAAAACAACCCACAAACTGAGAGCATAAATAGAAAAAAAAAAAAAACTTCTTGGCTTCAGATCTTAATTCTGCCATAGACTTCCTGTGTGACCTCACACAAGATGCTGAAGAGATTTTAAAAGACAAAGCTGTCCTTTCTGTTTCTAAAAATCTTCCCCTTCATGACCCTGGGCCACAGTTTTCCACATATAAAATAGGGACAATATAGCTTCCCAATCATAATACATTAATATTGCCAAGTGATCAGATGCTAAGGCAATGAATGTATCAAAAATGTCTATAAATAAACAAACCTGGCAACATCTTGATAAAGATCTCAGCAGTAAGCGTCAGCCTAGCTTACTTTCCATTGAGATGATTAACATTCCCTTGCAGATTTTATTTTTGGCTGCTTCCTAGCATCTTCACCATGCTGTATGTGCCAACATTTGAAAGCTTTAAATAGTGACGTGAGGAGAAAAAAAAAAAAAAGTTGGTCCAATGCATTTCAATGGAGGTAAAAGGTAGTAGAAAAATATGGGAAAGAAAATTTAGGAATACTGATATTACTTTCACTTCTAAATAAGAAGCATTGTCCCCCCATAAGGTACAATTAGTATATCCATTTCCCTGTGTGAAAGGTAAAAAAAAATCCTTTTGCTACAGTACAGTATATTACACTTGTGTGTTGCAGTCCCTCTGCCCATATACCCCCTCCTCCCATGGTGAACGAAGCAGAGGACAGTGAATTTAGTCCACAGAATGCATTAGGATGAAATATATGGCCTTGAAGGAAGAGGCTGGTAGGAAATAAAGTGCTATCAGTTGACTGCAGGAACTGCTTATTCGGCTCACACTGATGGCTGGAAATAACAAATCATGCCAGCTCACTAGGGTCCCTTCTGGGTATGTAATATCCTCCACCTGAGCTCATCAAACAACAAATGAGCAGCTGTAAATTCCCCTCCCCAACATCCAGTTTCCCCATCTCCCACAAAGTAAGCCTGCAAGCAAACAAGAAGCTTTTGAATGCTGGCTTTTCATCAGAAAAGAAAATATTCACAGTGTTTCATCAACTTTCAGACATTTGTCTTGGCTCATCAGCTGACAATAACAAAGACAGGAGATTCACCTCCCAGCAAAAAGTATCCAAAGAAACATTTCATGCTCTATTTGTGTGAATTTAAATATAAGGCAATTAAAATCAAACAAAATAAAATAAAAATACTAAATTTGACATGTATTGTGATTGTGCTGTAGGTCATATTTTATACTAAATTGGTCAGGGCCTATTGGCATGACTTCAATGAAGCTATATTTATTTGTATACGCTTAGACTATAACCCATGTATCTCTGAAGTAAGTATTAGCATTAGTATCAGTGAACTCTGCATGCATTCAATTCTCCTAGTCTTTGATCTGATAATGCTTATGTCATGACTGAATTTAACCTGACACATGGACATTTTTCCTTCAGGAGATTAATAGAAGGGGGTTGAATTTGACTTAAATCAGGGGTGTCAAACTCACCCCAGGCCCTGGGTTGGATCCAGACAGCAGGGCTCCTTCCAGGCTTGATCTGTGGAGCCAGAAGCAGCTGCAGTAAATTTGGATCCAGGAGCAAGACAAGCAGTACTGGTGGAAAAAACAGGCAGCCATGCTGGTATGGGAGCAGATAGCAGTGGGCGGTGATAGGAATCAAACAGTGTATATCCAGGGGTAGGCAAGCGTGAAGCAAATGAGGACTATATATACATAGCCCTTGCTCACCCTGTGATGCTGATGGCTTTGTCCATCAGGGTTCAGAGACCCCAAATTCTGCAGCAGGGTACACTCCATTAGCCATATCCTCCAACTTCCAGACTACAAGTAGGCCAAATGCTATGGCTTTGCCAGCTGGATCTAAACTGCAGGCCATGTGTGTAACATCCCTAAATTAAAACATCCTTTTAGTCTTTAGAAGGCTTCAGCCAGTGCTAGGATTTGCTATGTATCCTCAACCTACCATTCCACTGCTGATACAGTGTCTACAAAAGGACATATTTACATTTCACAAGCAATACTACTACAACTGATAGTAGTAGTAGTTATATAGTACTAACCCTGAATTTGAGTATATAAAGCCAGTCAGATCCAGGATCATGGAGAGTGGGGAGCAGTCACAACCTATCTGGCGGTGTTAGAGCATATGCACAGTGAGCTCTCTAAGCTCACTAGCAAGTCAGTGCAGCTTTTGTTAGAGCTCCAAAGATACCATCAGCTCTCTGGGCTCACCAGCTGATTGGCCATAGCCCCTGCTTTCACACAGCTCCAGAGCTCATGGGGCAAGTGTGGTGCCATTCACCCCTCTTTCTGTAGGGGAGAAGAAGGCATGAGTGGTGGCTGTGGTGCTCATCTCCTGGGCTTAGGAGCCACGTGGAAGCAGGGGTTATGGCCAAAACCCATGCCAATTAGCTAGTGAGCTCAGAACTCATGTGGAGCTCAACAAGCAGTTGCACCAATATGATCACTGTATGCATGCCATACAGCTGAAGGGGGGTGCAACCGCACCCCCCTGAACCTCCTCTCCCCCCCTCCCCCAACACACAGCATGCAGCACAATGGTCATTTTAATTATAGATATTAATTTAACAGTACCATCGTAGGAACTTTATTCTCAGTTATTGCTTACCACAGTATTTTCCTATTTTTTTATATATTGATATCTACACATTAGTATTTTCTGCTGTCTTGATCTGAGATGACATGACACAAGAGAGGGATGTAAAAGGATGAGGGAGAGATGAATTAAGGGAAAGAGGAAGGGAATAGTGAGTGTAACAATAACAAAATCGTCACACAGTAAGTTATGGACACTTAAAAATCTTTTATTTTGCTGTTACCTTAATCTAGATTTGTATGATCTTACTGGCAGAAGCAAATTGTTAATGAGTGTTCAAATGTGACAAAGAGAATGACTTGCCAAAGAAGTTCTAAGCATTAAGGTCCACAAGGAAGGAAGCATGTTTATTTGTAAAACGAGAAAGAAAAATAAGAATATAAGAGGTTTTGGGGATCCCATGAATGGCTTGGCAAAGAAGGCAGAGGGGAGATAGGAAAAGAAACCAGATCAAAGATGTGATGGGACTGAGTTAGGTCCTTAAAACCAAGGACAAAAGTTTGAAACTTTTGCATAGCGCAATGAGGAGCCAAGGAGGTAATTCAAAAGTCATCATAGTACCAGTTTCCTAGGAATTTGTATGCAAAACAAAACAGGAAACTGTGAAGAGTGCTGTGTACACAGTTTACGAAAGATGGGATACTTCCCACTATGAGAAAAAAATAGATGTTAAATATTAACTAAACCAGAATTATTGGGGTTGTATTTAGAAATGTTCCTTTCTTTTTAATCCATTGATTCTTTCCTGGAATAAATCAAATAGCCCGAAGTAAGCAATACAATTCAAACCTCCATATTGGAAAGCACTAAAGAATTTACTGAAATGGATGTGGACTGCCTCCTCCTCTGAGTCATCAGATTTTAAATAGAAATGAGATAGTAAATTTCTGCCGGCATTACACTGTGTCTTTTCTGATTCACTACTCTCATTCATCTTGCTGCTCTCTAATTTGTAAAGATGCAGGCAATGTATAAATATTCATGGCAGGTCTGGAAATAGACCATACAGCTTTCAGTCTTTCCACTAGGAATGGGCAGAATGTGAAATAAGACTACAGACAAGTCTTGAAAATGATACACTTGACATGTCAGTGGAGACTGGGAAAAAGGATGGGGCAATTGAAGCCTAGAAACAAACTCCAGGGCTTCTGTAAATTAGGCAAACAGTAACTTGAGTAAAAGGCATCTCAGTTAACAATAGCAACAACAGAAGCAGAAAGGCTGTGAACTAGTTTTCTTGGCTTAACAGGTTCCAAGTGGAGCTCAGGATCTCACCTGATGAGGATAAATTGTCAGCAGCCATGAGACAACCAACACCCACAAATTTCAGCTAGAAGACACCCAGTTGGTCAGCATATGAAACTAGCTTAAAAGGTTGCTAGTTAGAATTAATTTGAAATAAAATGGGTATCTGGTAACAGCTGCGTTTGGGAAAGTCATTACACAGAGAATCATTCCAAAGTTAAAAGGACACAGCTTGAGAGATTCGTTTTGATACAAACATGACCTCTAAATTAAAACAATCAAGGTATCACCAATGATATCTGAAACGAAGGAACAGTGGTTTGCTGTTCAGATCTGTGTTTAAAGGTATTTTGACAAAACCAAAATCACCCCGGCAAGATCTAAACCAAGAAGGGGAAGGGGAACTGGAAGGGAAATATGGTCCAACCCAATTTTTGGTTTAGCCAAGAATTATAATGTTATTACTAGCAAAGTCAGAGTCTTATCTCCAAATCAGTTTTCACTACACCCTTCCACAAACATTTAAAGTAATTGCTTTAAAAATTCTCATTCCTCAGTTAAGGTCTGGAGGTATTAAAAAAAAATCCCTAAATTTACTTTTGACTTCTGATACTACTTCTCTTTTTATACTTCATTCAGTCAAGAAAGAAAGTGAAATTAGGAGAGTCAGTTTTATTGTCATATTTTCAAGAATTTTGTATTTTCCTTTAAAAAAAACTATAGTGGGAAGTTTATGATCAGGCCTGTTTTCAATAACCTTGCCCAAAAAAACCCCATTTCATGCTTTTTTAAAAACCCATGTAATAAAAGCATTTCATATTACATTTTCTAAAACAAACCTAATTTCTGGCACATCTAAGGTGTGGGTTACATCCCTGAAGGAAATACAATGGATTAGCAAATAGAGGAACAGATTAAGACAAATCTGTTCGTTCTTCTTTAGAGATTCCACTTTCACTTAAGTTTAATATTTTAGAGCATGTGATATTTGGGAGAGTTTAACATTTGGGTTAAATCATATTTTAGGTATTTATTAGTAAGTGGTGTGGATATTTGAGGTGTTATTTGTTGTTTGGGGTGTTGTTTAATAGTTGGGGTATTTTGTAGTTATGTTTGATAAGATTTAATTATTTTCTTTATTTTGTATTTAATAAGCTTTTATATTAATTGTGGTATTCAAATTGCTTGCGAGTAGAGAAGTTGTTCTCTTAGGAAACCCAGTAAGGTAGTTTTTTCCCCAAGTTTCTGGATGGGAGCTCAAGCCAACACTCCCAAAATTTGAACCTGGTCCTCATACTGCCACCAGGGCCTGGCAGAAGGGTTACATATAAGTCCACCTCTATCTCTAGTGAATTTTCTGTGACCTATATAGCAAAATCAAGCATTAAAAAAATAACATTTTCTTCCCTGAGTTCTTGATTTTGGATCCTATATTCATTAAAAAGTAGAAGAAGGGGTGAAAAGTAAGGTATAAAAATTTGCTGATATGACAAAATTATTTAGGTTAATAAAGACTAGGGAAGATTGTGAAGGGTTCAGAAAGACTTAATAAAACTTTGTAATTGGGCAACAGACATGGTAGACATCTACTTAAAATCTGAAGTTGAATATAATGCACGTTAAAAGGAAAGATTTAATAATCTGTCCACATGATCATGTATCCTGATTTAGTTATAACCTCTTAAATCTAAAGTTCCTAGTAGAAAATTCAGTGAAGATATCTTTTGCCAGTCATTAAACAAAAGTAAAAACAGTATTGAAAGGGGTATTAATAAGGAATGTATAATTAAATGAAGAATATTCCATTATTGAATCGCAGCCAATTTTTCTTACATTTAATGCCATTCAGTTTTCATCTCAGAGTTAACACAAAAAATCTGCCAGGTACAAGAGAAAGTGTCCTGCAGTGAGGGAGAAAGTGGAGCAGGGGCTGGGGCAGGCTTTGGCCAGCCGGGGCAGGGTGGGTGCAGGACAGAGTCACAGCTTATCTGGGGGGTGCTGGGAGGGGCAGCTCCCACTGCTGTATGCACCCCAGGAGGGCACAGGGCAGGGTCATGTGCCTTCTAGATCCGTGCGGGGCTGCAGCCCCCCACATAGCTCCCTCCCAGTGCCACTACTGCCCACCCCAAACCCAGCCCCCACTGAGAAGCACCCAGTGCAGCCCCAGCTCCAACCTGCAACTGCAGTCCGCCTGCCCCACCCTGCACAAATCCATACACTCCTGGGGTGCACTCCTGGGGTGCACAGTGGTGGGAGCCACCCCCCCACATACCCCCCTCCAAATGAGATGTGGCTCCATCCTGCACACACCATGCCCCACTTGGGCAGCACCTGCCCCTGCCCCACTCCTTCCTCACCAGAGGGGACATTGATCTGCCCACTCCTTCACGCCCTTTCCCTCCCTCCTCTGCTTCCACAACACCAGACTTACCAGCTGCATGCAGCTCTCCAAGCTGCTGGGCTCTGCTCCTCGCTGCCTGCATGCTGTGCTATGGCTGCGCACATGCATGGGCATTTAATCGGCCAAATTAATCAGCAACATCTGGAACCTAAACCCTTATTTTCATAGACCCTTGGTATCTTTTTACACAATTTATATTTGCATGGTGTTTTTTCAAGAACGTAACTACTGTGTAAATCAAGAACTGACTGAATTATCATTAGGAAAGTGCATCTTTTCATAGTAGAACATGTTTAATTTCAAGTTTCAACTTCCAGATCTTGTTATATTTTGACAGCAAAATTGAAAACACTCCCATTACTGCATAAGTACTTTCAATGCATAAGTGCCTGAACAAAGAAGAGGTCACCTCTCAACCCTTTCTTCAATAAGGTTCACACTGTAAGGCTTGTTTGTCAGTCTTTGGGTCCTGTTTTCAGCCATCCTCAGAACTGTTCCCAGTATTTGATGATTTTTGGAAGAAGTGAACCTAGGATTCTATTATTCATCCCGCCACTGCTACATACAGAGGCAGGGTCACTTGCCCACTTCTATTTGAGATTTCCCTTTTTATACATGCGAGAATTGTATTAGCCTTTTTTGCCACAGCATTAAGCCTAACGTCAGCGGTGGTTTCCCACAGTCATGCAAAGCCTCTCTCAATCACTGCTTTCTAAGACAGCCTCCTATCCTATAAAATGATTCTTGGAGAAGCCATTCTTCATTCCTAGATGTATTACCTTGTTGTGCCCATATTAAAATGTTGTCTTTACTGAATGGTGACCATTTAACTAGAAGCTTCATAATTTGTTGTAATAATAACCTCATTATTTACTACCCCATCAGTTTGCACATCATCTGCTAATTTACTAGCAAAAAAATGATATCATTCAGAGATTGCAGATAAAAATATTGGATAACATTCAACCAAAGATTGATCCCTGTGGGATCAGGTTAGAGGCATCCCTGCCCATTGGTGTCTTTCTCATTATCACGTTCATTGTGAGATTTGACAGCAAGCCAGTTTATTCCACCTAATGGGTTTCCTGTTCATTTCATATAATGATTTTATAAAAATAGGTACTATGAAGATATTTAAAATTAACGTGTCAGGGGGACCTAAAAAATATCAGCCACATATATAATCTTGTTAAAAAAGTTTAATATACCTCTGGGAAACCATGCTTATTAACATTAATTATATTTCTATCTTTTATTTATTTACTGAAAGATTTTTAAATGAACAATTCCATCATTTTTTCTGGACTGACATGAGTCTAACTAGGTTATGGTTACACGGGTCATCCCTCTTATCCTATTAAACTACTAGAACTATCTTCGCAATACTCCTATCCCCTAGAATTATAATGGTTTTCAAATCTTTATTATTAAAAATATAGCATCAGTACTTTAGATTGCTCCTCAGTTAGTATTTTAAAGGCTCTTGGGCATAATTTATCTAAGCCTGTCTATTTGAAATTGCTTAATTTTACAAGATGTTGCCTCACTTCTTCCTTTGTTATAGATAATAAAACTCCTCTCCCATCTACATCATCATATGGGACAGATATCACCTCTTACTTGGTTTCTAATACAGAGGAAAAATATCAATTAACATTTCTGTAGTAGTTACCATTTTATGATCTGCACCTAAGGAATGGACCTAATCCTGACCTACTTTGTCTTCCTCTTTTTTCTTCCTAATCTGTTTAAGAATACCTCCACGTCTTTTTCATATGTTTGCTGCAAATGGCTGTTGATATTGTATTGACTCTTCTAGCATCCTTTATCTGTTGGCTCCACTTTTAATTGTTATATGCAATTTGTCCTTAGTAGTTTACCAACATGTAAGAGTTTATCCTTAGATTCACAGATCCAGGTTGAGGGGGAGAATGACAGACAAAAATAGTCATGGGACCTAAGTTGCCAGAAAACAATTAGATATGTTGCCACTGGTATGAAGGAACAGAAAGAGCTTTACAGCCGCATTTGTGCAAGACAAATTCTTCATGCTGCTTAAAACAAGTTATTGAAAAAGAGGCAGTAATTGAAATTGGTGTATCTGGTCATCTGGAAACATTGCAGGTGTAAATGCCTGAACAAAATCAAACAATCATCAGGCCTGTTAATTGTCACTGACCTCTGCTGACACCACGTATAATTAACAACCTCAGATACATCCCAGAGGCATTAGTGAACCATACATTCCACGCCAGGCACTCATCTTCCGCAGTCCTCTCCTCAGACAGATTAACTTAGCCTGAGCTCTATGAGAAAGTAACTCACACCAGCAATTGATCCATGGATGGATCAATAGCTCTGAGAATCAATTTGAGAGATCGAGCAAACTTCACATTTTCTTTACAGAATTAGAGAAGAGGAATAGATTTAAACTCACCCTGGAAAGTCAGAAATGAAACATAGCTTCCTTCCAGTTATGATCTCAACAGATTCTCTTAAACCGAACTTAGCTCTTTTCAGGAGTGAGCAGGCTGACACTTCTGTAAGTCAAAGAGAACGCTGGACAGAAGTACTAGTGGACTGAGTCCTTTGTGAACCAACATCCTAAAAATTATAAGGAATGGATGCCTAAATGAGAAGTAGAAGCTAGATTTACACGCTTGTAATGTCTAAAACTACATGGCACTTTTTAAAAAGAATAACCTGTCCTTCTACCTAAAGAAAAGTTGTGCAATTATTTCCAAATATAAAAAAAGTTTCGTCCACTTTCAGTTATTTACAGTCTTCATTTATCTTTAATGCTTCTGAATGCTAATTAGAGCTGTATCACTACATGATATATGTCACTGTATTTCAGTGCCAGCAAGTGTGATCACACACCCCTTGAAGGCTTTTTTTCATTTATTTTTTTAACAGTAGTTTGGGATCTGCAGCAGATGAGACGAAGGCAGTTTGTCATTAAGAAGCTTTAGAGACCTGATAGTAGGCCAACTACAGTCAGTGGATTAGCTCCTTTAGAGCAAAACTGTGTTTAATATTACAAGTCACATTCAGCAGCATATATTTCTATCCTCAACATCTTTCTGTGTTACAAAAAGTATTGTTCCTATTGACTGTACAGAGTTTGCCATCTGGTACCCTTCCAGTGAACTTAAATCGTGTCATTTCAGGAAAGAATATTCACTATCCTTTATTTTCTTTGCTCAGTGTAAGAAAAGGAAAAGAACAGATCCCTTGGGAATTTATTTTCTTATTGCAGAATTCAAATTTTGCCTTGCATAGACTAGACATATCCCTGCACCATTTTTATGCTTTGATACATAATTTCTCTCTTTCAATTTGCCAGTCTTAGAGTAAAATTCAAAACTGTCATAAAAATCCTGTAGTATTGCACAGCCATATATCTGTAGGTCCATCCAATACCCTTTTCTTATGGAAGAACAGCAAATAAGGAGTGAAAGAATAGGGAAAAAATTATGATCCAGAATCTACTTCAGTCAAAAAATTATTTGTTTGAGCTAGAAAGCAAAGAAGAATTTGCTTTACTTAAACCTAAATCACACTTCTTTCTCACCTCCTGCCTTAATGCAAAAATGCTGTTCAAAAATCCAACTTAATGAGACATCTTAAGTCAGGTCCAAAACTCACAAATTTTAATATTACATTTGGACCTTGTTTTATTTGTCTTAGAATTTTTAAACCTATATGGTATACGTAAGTCCTGTTTTAACCTTTTTTTTCCCTGCAGTCAGGTTTAAAAAGTTTTAAACCACCTTTGTGCTTTCTTATCGTTCGGCAGCCAGATGCTGGTCTGGTTCCAAAACATAAATTAAAGCAGCCTATAAGTTATGACAACCAGAACTCTGTTCTGATTTATTTCATTTCCCAATAATCTTTCTTAATTGCTCCCTTTACTTCTCTATGTAGTCCCTGTGCCCAAATAATTATTTCACAGACTCCTGTTAATCTTGCATTTAAAAGAACTGAAAGTTGAGATTCTAACCTGAGTTGTTAGATTCCAATTCTAACTTGTTCAGAGCTGGTTAGAAACACTGAATGTATTTTGATAAGACTCTGTCCCACTACACTGTATCAAACAAGTTCAGGTTCATGAGCTTTCTGCGAACCTTTTTTTTTTTGGATGTGGTCTGATTTAGATAGGTGCCAACAAAAAAAAATTTAAATGTCTCATGAACTAGAAACGCTGCCTCCTCTAAAACAGAATCCCTGAGGCAGGGGAGGAGACATAAGATCCCTCCATGCTTCCAATATCCTAAGGCTTGGCAATACTAAGATTTAAAAATGGCAGCTAGGTCACCTTGGGGAAGCAGCCTTGTCCACAATTTCAGTGTCAAAGCAGTAACATAACACCGGGTGGGTGAGCAGGGGACAGTGCCTGGGCACTGACTAAAGTAAGAGGTCCCTCACCCATCTGTCTCCCATCTCTCACACACAGCAACTTCCTTGCTCTAAGCCCAGCGAGGGTAGAGCAGTAGAGACAGTAAAATAGGAGTGACAAAGTGCATGTGTGTACATGCTCCAGAGAGAGAGAGAGAGAGAGAGAGAGAGAGATGCTTCAGCAGAGGGAATTCTGGGAAATACGGTTCTAAATGTTAAGAAAGTGGCACCAGGTCTTTGTAAGGTACACTCTGAAACAGAAGTATAATTGGGAATACAGTACACTGGCAGCAACTGGTGGTTTGCTGTTGCAGGGGGAAGCATCATCTTTTTTGTCACGGGGAAAAAAAAAAAATCAGTGTTTTTTTGTCCATTGACTATACATATCAGTGGCAAAAAAAAAGGATGTGGCATGTTCCAAACAGCAGAAAACTTCAGGTCACTCTGTAGGAAAGACATATTTGCGATAGCACAGCCTACTGGAAATAGAGTACACATCTCTATATTCTTGGTTCAAGTCTGACCCATGTGAGTCATACCATTCAGTGGTTTCTTCTTGTAGTCCCAGGCTAGTTTCTATGGGACAAGACTCCACTTCACATAGTAGCCAGGACAACTAAAGCCCTGACTGGCAGTCTTTCCTGAAAGGGCAGACTAAATAAGAGTGGAATCGCCCTAATGCAGTGCTCCAGGTCCTGAAGAGATATGCAGCAGAAGACAGAGGGAAGTTTCCCCGGTGTTGCCTATACAACACCTGCTCTCCAATCTGGCACCCTTCATAATTATATATACAGAAAAAAAAAAAAATCAGTCTTTATTTTTTTTTAAGTATTGATACAGCAAATCTAAGTGCCCAGAGCAAGGATCCAGTATGGCTGCATCTCTAATGCTAACACGTAGTTTCTTTTTGATTCCCTATAGGTAGTTTTTCCTTTTCCTTTGGACTACTGAAACCCCAGTATTCCCCTCCCCTTCCTGAGAGTTTGGTGTATGCCAAAATCTTGCCATTCATACTCTATCTCACTTCATTTATATGATATTCAAACTGCTTTCCCCCTCTGATGGCTGATTCAAGCACTTAGCTGGGTGGCTCGAGACTAGCATAAGCTAGTAATTGAAACCAGTTCATCAGTGGGACATGGACATATTTGTCAGCACTATTGTTTTAAAAATACAAACCACACATATCTTGCTAAATACAAAGGAGTCATTTTAACGAATTTGATAGTTTTAGTGTTAATAAAATGTCCTACATTTTATTTAATGAAAAAGGGAGCAGATGAAAAATATTGTATAAAATCATACACAAACATTATGATGGATTTGTTTAAAAGAAAAAGGTACAGTTATATAAATCAGCAATCTACAACCTTCCAAGGCTGTCAGTCTGATTGACCCATTTCAGGTAAGAGATGGGAAGGTGGATACAATTAAGCAAGCAAGCCACCAGCCTCATCCAAATAATGATAAATCTTGCAGTCAAAATATTGGATTGGGGTTTAGGAGTGCTGGTTTCACTTCCTGGCTCTGCCACAGACTTCCTTTGTAACCCTGGACAAGTTAATTTAAGCTCTGTGCCTCAGTCTCCAACCTGTCAAATGAGGCTAGTAATACTTCCCTTCTGCTACTTCTTGTCTGATTTGTTTATTTGTACTACAAGCTCTTCCAGTCAAGGACGATTTCTAATTGTATGTTGTTTCAGCACTTAGTAAGAGAAGACTCTGATTTTGAGTGGGCCCCTTAGGCACTCCCATTGTAGAATAATAAACGTTCACTGTCTGGTTTGACTTTGCAAGAAGCATAAAATGAAAAAGAGAGCACCAATGTTGAAAAGTAAAAGTAGTAAGAAGACATTTGTTTAAATATATGTAATGTACACCTTTTTTTTCCTTAAAAGAGTAAGCTGAGAAATGTTTTATAAAACTACGCTGGGGCCCATATTATTTATCAATGTAGCCGACTCTTATCTAGGGCAGGGCTATCCAAATTCAAAGCAACCAGGAGACACTTGCTCCACAGGCTACATACTGTAGAGGCCATGCCCCAAGATGCATGTCCCACACATGCGTGCATGGACACTCACTCAAAGCTGCAACATGCAGGCAGACACAATCCTGCATAGGGTAGTATGCCACCTCACCTTGAACCCCTGCTGGGCTCCCCTGTGGCACCATGCTGCACAGGTGCTCCTGGCCCGCTGCTACTCTGGCACTGTGGGTTGTGCTGTGCTATGCTTTCCCACCCTTGGTGTGGGACCATGCAGCAGAAACTGAGAGGGAAGAAGGAAGGAGAAGAGCTGAGACCCCAGTTGCAGCTGCACCCAGAGAAAATAGGGATAACAGAAGCCAGTGGGATCCTGAGAGCGACATATGAATCCCTTGTAGGCCGTGTGGGGCCTGTGGACTGCCAGTTAGCCCTGATCTAGCGGGGGAAGCAGAAGGTTTACATTCAGACAATGTTTCCAAAGGCTCATTGTTTAAGCATAAGCAAATTACTCTTTTACTGTGTCTCAGCTTCTTCATCTCTCAAATATGCTTTACAACGATTGAATTATAATCTATAACACACCATCAATTTTGTACTCTTCTGCATAACACGGGTCACAAATTCCATGACAAAGTAGTTGGGGAGAATGGGAAGTAGGTGAGGGGAATCCTTGTGGAGGAGATTAGGTGAATCCGAGATTTTACCATATGTAGGAAATGCATATAAACATTGTCTTTTAAATAGCTGCTTTGCTATGCAAATAGCAGAATAACGACATTTATTCCTACTCAACATACACTGTGTTTTCTTACATACCACATGTCCCAAATGAGATACGCACCTTGTTTGTGCTTGAACCACAATGAAGGAACTAGAATGAAGAAAAATGTTTTTTATTCCCAGTCATACCTGCATAAAGCAGGGATAAAGACCAATTTTCAGATCACTCATCCTCCCTTTTCTGTTTAATCAAAAACAAAAAACTCTACCTACTGCTGACAACTGGTCTCCATGGATGGATCTACCATTTTGAGAAGAACTAAAAACAGTGTGAAAAGCTGATACAGGAGAAGACAGACCAGTAGTAGCTGAATGTAAAATTGACAGAAGAAAGGTTAGCTTGATTAACAGAACATCAAGACTATTAAAAAAGAGAGGAGAGATGATTGTTACCATCTGTGGAAAGAAGCACAATGACTACTTCAGCAACCTGAATAGTAATGCAACAGCTGCTGGGAGCAGGAATCATAGCAAGCTGCTTCTATTCTGGGCAGAAAAATCAGCTTCCCTTTGAAGATGTGCATTTTTAGGGGGTGGAAAGGAATGATTTTTTTGGAAAAAGGTAGGTGTGTAGTATGCAAGTCATATATGGTACTTACTAGTCCCACCCCACCTCCTCCTACCCATTCCCTCCACAAAAAAACAAGAATACAAATATAAAATAAATCAAAACTAGAAACCCTACCCCAGCCAAAGTTTTTACTCCAAAAAAGAGATCAGTATAAGAAATCCCATGAAGCCTGACAGGAACTTTCACTGTGGGCACATCTGTACATGCAATTAGCATGGCTGAATAAATTTTGGTGCAGTTCACACAGGAGTTTATCACTCCCAGGTGTAGCATTATTTACATATGTACCTGGGACTGCAGCACATTGAACCAAAGTGGTGCAGCCCCAGCTGGCAGGGAGCCCAGGGGGTCAACCTGGCAACCCAGAGCTGCTCCACCCCAGCTCAATGTGTTGTGGAGGGGCTGGCTGGGGCATGAGGGTGCTACAGTGTAGGGCTAGCTGGCAGGCAGCTTCCACATTTTCATGCCCCAGCCAGCCCCAGTCACTGTCTACACCAGGAGTGGGCAATTATTTTGGGCGGGGCCGCTTACCCAGTTTTGGCAGGCTATTGAGGGCCACATGGGTAGCCCTGTCCCTTGACAGGTGCCCTGCCTCCTGGTCATCACCTTGGGACCAATGTCCCAGGGCCAGCACCGGTGGGGCCCAAAGTGGGCCACAGGTTGGCAGGGGTCTATGAAGCCGGGCTGAGCTGCACCAGCAGGGGTGGGGGGGAAGGAGGAGCTGGCCTGGCTCCATAGAGCCCCTGGCAGCTGGGACCCCACACTCCTGACACCCTGCTCTGGGCCCTGCCAGCACTGGCCCCAGGACACTGGTGCAGGCCCCATGCTCCTGCTGGCTCACCGCACTTGCTCACTCCTAGTGCCCCCCAGCCCCATGGTACAGGCAGGGGGCAGCGCACAGCCCTTACCCCCTGCTCGCCAGCAGGGAAAGCTGGTGCTGAGCATGGGAAAAAATGGCCCCTTGCCCGCCCCATGACCGGTGCTCCCTTCTGCAGGCGCTCGCAGCCCATGTGGGGCTGTCTGGAGCAGGCACAGGCAGCCCCACACAGGCTGCGAGTGGCTCCAGCACAGGGTGCCAGCCATGGGGTGAGCAAGGGGCCGCTTTTCCCCGCGCTCAGCACCAGCTTCTAACCTAGCCCTGCTGCCAGCCTGGGCTCCGCGCTGGCTCCCATCAGCAGCAGCAGCTGTGGCCCCCTCACTTGGCATGCCGGGCACTGTTGGCTGCTGCTGCCCACCTGGAGCTCACGCGCTGGGTAGCCCAGAGGCGGCGGTGGCAAACACTGCCCAGCGCAGCCAGCAGGGGGGCCACAGCTGCTGGTACCACACGCAGGCCAGACG